>NC_079147.1:18032669-18332669 GCF_945859685.1 Eupeodes corollae | reverse complement strand
GTTTCCATGACCTTGGAAAGAAGGGACGTGAGTGGTATTGAACGATAGTTAGAGAGAGAGGACGATTCGCCTTTTTTAGGGACAGGCTTGACAAATGCAGTTTTCCATCCACTCGGAAAGAGACCTGTAGAATAGGACAGATGAAAATGCTTACGCAGTGATTTTGCCAGCGTTGAAGAACACCTTTTCAGAACAATAGCGGGGATGCTATCCGGGCCAGCGGATTTGTGAATGTCAAGATTTTTACGTGCTCTAGTAACTGAAGGAGTGCGAAAGAAGATTCGTCAAATAGAATCGTTAACGCTTTCAAGTACAGGCGGAGTCATGTCACATGTTCTGCAAGCCAAATTGGCTTTTTTTACAAATGACTAAAAATTTGTACTACCATTGGAACATTGTAGTATTTTTTGCCGTAATTTCTGGTCGTTCAAAAATTTAATGCGTCGTATATGTCCGTTACAGGTCTTTCTAGCTTGTTTGAACTTATTCCGGTTTTCCTCAGTTGGGTTGGCTTTGTAATTCCGGAAACTTACATTTTTGACGAACGCTTTAAAAGGTCAAGAGGCTTTAGTTCCTCAACCAATTGCTGGTATTTTCACATCTGGTACGGATTTGGTTAGCTCAAAATGTTGCACGATTTTTCCGATTATACGCACATTTCGACGATAAAATTGATTGACAAAATCACGAAACGCACGATATGCATTTTGATTTTAACGTCCATCTTTATAATAAAATTGAGTTAGTCTTAAAAGATACAGATCAAACTAAGATGAAGAACTTATGCTAGTAAATCAAAGACTGATCCAAACCATCAACGGAACAGAAGAGCTAACAATCTGTATAGTCACAGCCGCAAGACCACTCCAATCAAGACAAAGGGAAAACAGCCTTGGTATGATTGGGAATACGAAGCAGCCAGAAAAAAAACGTTCGCATTCTTAAGGATAAAAATTGTTTCTTCCATGTTAGCGACCCACTTAGAGAAACTCCTGAACAACAATCTCAATGAAAACGAACTTCACTTTGCGCTGCCATGTTTGGAAGTAGAAGAGCTAGATCGCCCAATAGCTGCAAAGCTCCTAGTGAAGACCGTAATCCATATGAATTCTTCATAAATTAAATTCTAGAGGAGCTTACAAAGGCTTACAAGTATATTTTTAATTTTGGAAAGGCACCGGAAAGCTTCAAGAAAAATATAATATTTACTTTACTAAAGAAGAGTGACCCAAAAAATCTAAGCAATTACAGAGGAATCTCGTTCCTAAATGTTGGAGAGACTGACGAACTGGATCCGAGACAACGATCTACTCAGTGAATTTCAAGCGGGTTTCCGAAAAGACTACTCCACCGTGGAAAATATTATCTCCCTTTCTGGGATTGCGCAGTTGTTCCGGGATAGAGGAAAGAGCCTTCGACTCGATAGATAGGAAATCTCTATTTTTTAAATTGAGTAACCTAGGGATGTCAACGAAAAAGCTCAAGGTATTGCAGAATCTATATGAATATAATCTTACGGCGTAATGGGATGGAAACACTTTTTCTAGTTGGTTTCAGACGAAAACAGGAGTCAAGTAGGGATGCCTCCTGAGCCCAATACTCTTCTCACTTTTTCTTGATGATCTCAAAGATTCCCTACCTGGTAGTATAATGTTTGATGGTCTTGCAATAAAGCTGCTGATGCAAACTACAGCAATATTGCTACTTATGGAATCTTCAACTCAATACGAGCAAATCCGCAACGGAGAAAACTGGAGTCTTTTATATAACTTCTAAAAACTGCACTAAAATACCGGCAACAAATTTTGAATGAAGCATTCTAAATAAACACATCTATATATTTTCTTAGTAGTTTTAGTTTTAGTTTTCTCTAGACATCTAGACAGTTTTAGTAGACATCCCGAAAAATATAAATATTTATGTCGAGGCCATAAAATTTCAAAAGGAACCACTTCTTAATTAATCAGCAATCTAATCAAACAAACTATCTATTTAAAAATACATGAATAATTCTTAAGTGCTACTTAGTTCCATAGCTCAATACTCGTATACCACTTCTTTTTCAAAATCAAACAATCTTTAGATATAAAAGTTGTTTATTTTAAATAAGCGTGGGTGTTATAAATTATTAACATGTTCTAAAATTGGTGAAGGTCACAAACTACACAAAAGACACGCAGCAGCAACCATTATTCCAAATGAATTAGATATTCATAAAATATGCGTTATTCAAATCAAATTAAATTTTTGCTCGTTTCTTTTAATGGAAAATAAAGAAAAGAAAAAGAAATATAAAGATAAAATCAATCATATTACGAATTCTTATGTCCAATTAGTGCTGAGGTGTTAATTAATCAAAATACAAAGCAAAAGGAATGAGTCAGGTTTAACAAAGTTTAAGTTAATTTGCATAAAACTTAACAGGGTGAGGCATAGTTTTTGTTGCTATTCCTGATTTGGGTGGGAATTTAGATCGGATTTGAATTGATCACTACTTTTGACAGGAGTTATTGTTTTGTATGGCAGATTGGTGTCTTTTCACATAATTTTAATGATATACGCTATGAAGGATATTTACAAGCTTCTTGAAGGTTGTTTGTGTTGTTATGAATAAGCAAAAATATAGATCTGTCAATCATATTTTTTTTGTATATGTTAAACAGTAATGGACTAATTGTTCATCCCTGTGGCACTCCAGAGATATTATGTTACAATGGCAACTGATATTAATTATTGGGCTGATTGGGCTAATCTTAACTCATCATAACTCATCCTATGATTTTTGTTTTCGCTGATATAGTAAGTAAAAATTTATTGTTTAAGTTTACCTTAGCGCTTAAAGAAAAAGAAACCATTTAAAACTCTTTTTAACTCATCCCAACTCCTCCTAACTAATTTTTACTCATCCGTACTCATCGTTTACTAATCCTAACTCATCCTAACTCATCTTAACTTATCATAACTCATCCTAACTCATCCTAACTCACCCTTACTCATCCTAACTTATCCTTACTCATCTTTACTCGTCTCTACTTATCCTAACTCATCCTAACCCTGGTGCTCCAGAGATATGGTGTAACAAATGCAACTAAGTTAAAAGTAATGGGCTAATTGTTCATCCCTGTGGCACTCCAGAGATATTATGTTACAAATGCAACTTAGTAAAAAGGAATGGTCCAAGTGTTCACCCCTTTGGTACTCCAGAAATATTATGTAACAAAGGCAATTCAGTTAAAAAAATTGGTCTAATTGTTCATCCATGTGGTACTCCAGAGATATTATGTTACAAAGGCAACTAAGCTAAAAGTAATGGTCCAAGTGTTCATCCCTTTGGTACTCCAGAAATATTGTGTTGCAAAGGCAACTAAGTTATAAGTAATGGTCCAAGTGTTCATCCCTTTGGTACTCCAGAAATATTGTGCTACTACCGCAAAGCAGTTAAAAGTATTGGGCTAATTATTCACCCCTGTGGTACTCCAGAAATATTATGCTACAACGTCAAAACAGTTAAAAATATTTGGGTAATTGTTCATTCCTGTGGCACTCGAGAGATATTATGTAACAAAGGCAACTGAGTTAAAATTATTGGGGTAATTGTTCCCGTCGTAGTACCCAAGAGATATAATGTTTTAAAGGCAACTCAGTTAAAAGTAATGGTCCAAGTGTTCATCCCTTTGGTACTTCAGAAATATTATGCTACAACGGCTAAACAGTTAAAAGTATTATGCTAAATGTTGATTCCTGTGGCACTTGAGAGATATTATGTAAGAAAGGCAACTGAGTTAAGATTATTGGGCTAATTGTTCCTTCCTGTGGCACTCCCGAGATATTATATAACAAAGGCAACTAAGTTAAAAGTAATGGTCCAAGTGTTCATCCCTTCGGTACTCCAGAAATATTATGTTACAACGGCACCACAATTAAAAGTATTGGGCTAATCGTCCTCCCTGTGGTACTCCAGAGATATTAAGTTACAAAAGCAACTTTGCTGTCTTCTATTTAACATATCTAACAAACATAAGTATAATATTTATCTCCTTAGGTACAATCTTCTATATTTTGCCTTTTTAGTCTTTTTTCCAAATACACTAATTGATTAATTTATCTAATTTGCAAATCACAAAAAAAGTGATACAATATGTATAATGATGTGAAATAAGATGCCGACTTAATAAAACAACATCATTCTAAAGTTAAGATATATATTCATCTCTACATATGTTTATAATGAATGGCAATGGACTTGAGAATTTAACTGTCAACTCCCAGCAAGATCAAGAGGTTGTTTCGAGTATATTTTGTTTATCTTGTTTGTTTTTTGAATTGTATGCAAATTTTTACAATAAAAACGAACTGGGAAAGATGCTTGCTCGGGGCTTGAAGTCGATTGTGTGATTTTTTGTTTTCTGTTTTTGTTGATCCATTAATGGACATAAATGTTCAACTTTTAACCATGTTTGCTAAAGAATCGAAAGTAATTGAGTTGCTTTACAAGGTAGATTTTTATCGCACGATTGTTTTTTTTTTTTTTTTTAATTCTTATTGTTTATGTAAATTTTTAGACAACATTTTGATGAAGTTTTTATTGGATATTTCCGTCAGTTCAATGGTTTATTATTATTCGTTGTAAAATTAGCTTTAACTGTTTGTGGTGTTTTTGATCGGAAAGATGTTGGTTGATCGTTTAAACAGTTGACAATGAGAATAGTCCTGTTGGTAGGACAATTTTGACAGACCTAAAATGATAGAAGCTCATCGAACTCTTATCATATTTTGATCATAACATTTTATTGACAATAATTTTCTGATACTTCAGTCAGTATTTATTTTCCTACTAGTTAAAGGGAATCTGAAAAACTCGACATCATCAAAATCGGTCCTAAAAAATTCGACATCATCAAAATCGAACTTTTTCTGAGATATAATTGGCGTAACTTTTGTTTATCGATGATATGTTTTTTATTTGAACACAGATTTCAATTTTTTAACATTATCCTTCAAATGTCTTCCGTCGAGTTGTAATCAGTGTTCAAAACGGGTCCTCGTGTTGCGCGCCACACCCTGCAGTAAACTTCATAAAATTGTTTTGATTTTCTTGACGAATGTTTTCTTTTAGGTTCACTAGAATTCGGGGATTGTCGCTTTGGGGTAGCCCTAGAAAAAATCCATTTGGGTTAAGTGGGGAGACCTCAAAGCAACTGTCGCATGGCCCCTAGCATTTTTGATAATAAATGGTCGCACTATTTCATGTGTGTATAAGGCGCACCAAATAGTTACGCTAGGGCAATCCAATAGCTTTTGGTGCTTCAGTCGATCAGGGGTTCTTCTAGCCCAGTATCGGCAGTTTTGTTTATTAACGTACCCGTTTAAATGTAAATGAGCCTAGTTGCTAAAAAAAAAATGGGATTCAAAGTTCGAAAATACTTCAACATCGTCTCACAAAATCACTTTCTCTGAACTTAAGATCGTTTTTTTTTAATTTTATAAATACTAGTCCCAGTGAGGCTGCCCTTTTTTGTATCGATAGTCGTGGATTTTCACGTAAGCTCTCTTCAACCACTTCTATGTTTTCGGGAGGCCTTGAAGATCGACTGGGTCCTATCCGAGTCCAGTGGAGTTTTCATAGTCGAAGACGTTGCGCGGGACCTCTGAACCCACGAAGGAATTAAATTCACGTTGTCCCATCACTTATTCGTCGTATTTCGAAGTGTGGACAAAACTGTCGAAGTGGAGTTACGTACAATTCGTTACTCTTAAAATGTGTGATGCTCACTTGGCTAGTGTGACATCGCGACTCAGAAATCCGAACCCCCTTCCCCCACCGTATATTATTTTTTTTTTGAAATTATCATAAAACAAAAACCCGCCAATACACACCCTGTATATGATGATCCGTTTCAAGATAAAGGGCGCTGTCATTTGACACCTGTCAATCTCATCTGTCATTTGAAGCGTCATAATATGAGTTATGTGCTAAAATTCTTAAAACTTACTAAGAAAGTTGTGATACAAACGTGGCAACTTTTGACGCACTGACTCCGTAAGCAATTTAAAGAATTGTGAACAAAGTCTAATGCAAGCTCAGTAGAAGGGTTGCTGATGCAAATATTGCTGGTGATCAAAAATTATTGACTTCGTAGTGTTCGAAATGTCATCATAATGCAAGCTCAGTAGAAAGGATTGCTGATGCAAGTATTGCTGGTGATCCAAAATTATTGACTTCGAAGTTTTCGAAATGATATTATAAAATGGTCGAATGGTAACCGATTCTTTTGGCTTTTCATTGCTTGGACTTTCCATGGTTCCAATAAAACAAGACAACAAACCAAGTATGGCTACGCAAAACACCGTGAATGCTCAAAACCTATATACTTCCATAGGTCCTCAGACCTGTTAAGTCTGTTGGGGGCACCTTAAGGAGCATAGGGCCTCTACTACTCCGTGTACGGTTTCTGGAGATGTGTTTCAGCTCCCTCCAACTCTTGCCTAGTGACGCTGATTCCGCCTCGACTGTCATGCGCCATGTGCTTCTCGGTCGTCCAGCTCTTCTTCCTTCTTGGGTGAGCGGATTGCACTCCATTGCTTTGCCTGCAATGCAGTCGTTACCTTTTCGAAGTGTATGTCCAATCTATTGCCATTTACGTCTTGTATTATAGATTCTATAGGTTCCTGACCTGTCCTTTGTAATACGGTTTGGCCAGAAAATACTTAGGATGTTACGAAGGTTTGCAGCTTTCTTGTTATGGCTGAAGTAACCTTCCAAGTGCTGCACCCATAAAAAAGCACTGATTCGACATTTGTGCGAAACAGTCGTAGCTTTGTTCTTAAGCTGATAGAGTTATTCCTCCAAAATTTTGACAGCATACCGAAAGCCGCTTTTGCTTTGCCGATGCGGCAGATGGCGTCTTGTTCGGTTCCGCCTTCGATGGAAACGATGCTTTCAAGGTATTGAAAGCTCTCCACTTTTGTTGGTTGTGGAATATTAAGACAATTCACTTCACATTCGTGTAGTCCGGTTAAATAAAGTATCTCTTTGCTTTGCAGTAAGTCCTAACTTTATTTTATTCATGAAGAAAAACAAACAAAAATATTGTAAATCTCATTGTTTGTCCGTAAAGTGATCCTTTTGTAATGCCATTTGATAAACCAAATGTGTCAAATGATGACAGCAACTAGAATGTCAAAAATGTTAATATAAAATGGCTGTCCGAAGTTTTCCGATTCAGTTACTATTAAATATCTCAAGAAAAATTCCATAATTTTAATTTCGAACCTTGTTTTACTATAAACATACTATAACTGTCTATAACTTGATTTTCAAGCTTTGTAACTTTCTTTGTTTGAAGTTTGAATGCAAATATCATAATCTTATGAAATAAATTAAATAATAATGTAAAAGTCAAACAGTTTCTTTGTTTCTTTTTTCTTTATGGAATTTATAATGCAAATTCCTACCCAACCTTGATCAATAACCTATTTATGAGCAATTCATATTCTATAAAAATATAATCATTTTATTATTTTCTTATGGTTGATTTAGATCGGTTTAATTATTCTGAGGTCTCAATGACGCGTACATCTTTTTTTCATATTTAACAAAAGCAAAACAAACAGAAAATCCTCGGATTAATCGTAAAAACCTTATCGCACAAAATGTCAGTTGATAACAACGAGAGCACATCATAAATTATAAACATTTATATGAACAACTATTCCCCCTACATGCCCAATAATGCCCATCCATAGTCGTCTTAGTAAGCTTGAAGATGCATTTATTTGTTGCACTTGCAATTTACCACTCTCTCGGTGTAAACGTGATCGTCTAGCCCACCAAAAAATTAAACAACGACCACAAAATTCTATTAGGAAATAAAATTCAATTTAGCTATCTGTCAGATTTTTGTTTGAAAAATTGTTTGCTGCATGTGCCAACCCCCTTAATCAAAATTAGCATTTTGTAACAAGAACAAGATGTCAAATCCTCTCGAGTGATTTTATGTTTGTAAATTTAATTTTTTGGGACGAGTAATTTTGTCCGCAAATCATAATTGAGTGCAAAATTTGATCTTTAATAGTGAGCAAGTGTTTTGTTTATATCGCGAGTTTGATAAGTTTTTTTTTTAATTTTTAAAGAATATTATCTAATTGTTATTATTTTTGTTTTTTTTTCTAAAATTAGATCAAATAAAACCGCGTGCGCTTTAATGGTGCTTTTTGATATTATTCATCAACAAAAAATTAAAACAATGTAAATTAAGCTTGTTTAACTTGCACCACTGCCTACACGCGTGTGTTTTTAAAACAAAAGCGTTAATACTCAGCCTCAGAGTGCTTCAACCTAAACCTGCAACAACAAAAAGTGAAGAAATGTGCTGGGAGCATACACTTTTACTTGGGCGGCATCTAAGTGATATTATTCATTTGAAGTCATGCGCCACAAACTTTTTGTATGTTTTCTTTTTATTATTATTAATAATTTTTAAACAATAAAACAAGACGAAAGAAAAACAACATTATGATACATTATTCACATAATTTATAAGAAACTCAATTTTATACTCTAGATGTGTTTTCTAACCTGAGGAAACAGTTTTTTTTTTGTTGAATTAGTTAGTATAGGAGTATTGTTGTTGCATCATGATACACGCACTTAAATTTAATTGTTTTTGATTTTCCATTGAGTGAATTTTTGATTTTCTTATTTTGATTATGAGAAAATGTTTTGCAATATGTCTTGGAGAAAATTTTTAGTCACTAAAATATATGTAACTAGGCCCTTGGATAGAAAATTTGCTTAAAACTAATAAAAGATTAATTCCCTTTTTAACAAAGCGATGCACCTGAACACGTCCGAAAAGTGACAGTTAGTTCTTGAAGATAAAAATATAACAAACGAACCTTTTTTTTTATTTTGATATTGTGAAAATGCTTGCAATGTATGTATATCAGAAAAATTGAAGTCATAAAGACATAACTTATAAAGTTCTAAAGTTCCCTTTTATTAAATCAGTGCATCTGAACACGTCCAAAAAGTGACAGTTCGTGAAAAGAACACATAGCAAACAAACCTAAAATGTTTTGTTTTTCTTATTATGATAATGTGCAAAATGCTGGAAATATATGTATGTATATCAGAAAATTGTAGTCATGAAAATATAACTTATAAAATTCTAATTCCCTTTTATTAAATCAGTGCATCTGAACACGTCCAAAAAGTAACAGTTCGGGAAGAAAAAAGAACAAAGCAAACAAACCTTAATTGTTTTGATTTCCTTATTTTTATTTTGTGAAAATGCTTGCAATATATATCACAAAAATTGAAGTCATGAAAACATAACTTATAAAATTCGAATTCCCTTTTATTAAACCAGTGCATTTGAACATGTCCAAAAAGTGACAGTTCGGGAAGAAAAAAAACAGCAAACAAACCTTAATTGTTTTGATTTCTTTATTTTGATTATGTGAAAATGCTTGAAATATATATCGGAAAATTGTAGTCATGAAAACATAACTTATAAAATTCTAATTCCCTTTTATTAAATCTGTGCATCTGAACACGTCCAAAAAGTGACAGTTCGTGGAAAGAACACATAGCAAACAAACCTAAAATGTTTTGTTTTTCTTATTATGATAATGTGAAAATGTTTGAAATATATAAAATTGTATTCATGAAAACATTACTTATAAAATTCGAATTCCCATTTTATTAAACACGTCGAAAAAGTGACAGTTCGGGAAGAAAAAAAAACAAAGCAAACAAAACTAAATTGTTTTGATTTTCTTATTATGATTATGTGAAAATGCTTGCAATATATCTAGGATAAAATTTGTATCCAAAACATTACTTATAAGATTCTAATTCGTTTAGTGTCAGTGCATCTGAACACGTCCAAAAAGTGACAGTTCGGGAAGAAAAAAAAAACAGCAAATAAGCCTTAATTGTTTTGATTTCCTTATTTTGATTATGTGAACATGCTTGCAATATATCTAGGAGAGAATTTTTAGCCATGAAAGCATAACTTATAAGATACTAATTCCATTAGTATCAGTGCATCTGAACACGTTTCAAAAGTGACAGTTCGTGAAAAAAACATAGCAAACAAACCTAAATCGTTTTGATTTCCTTATTTGATTATGTAAAAATGCTTGCAATATATCTAGGAAAAAAATTTTAGTTATGAAAACATAACTTGTGTGCATCTGAACACGTCCAGAAAGTGACAGTTAGTGAAAAAAGAAACGCATCGCAAACAAACCTAAATTGTTTTGATTTTCTTATTTTATTATGTAAAATTGCTTGCAATATATCTACGAGAACATTTGTAGTCATGACAAGAATAGTATCAGTGCTCTGAACACGTCCAAAAAGTGACAGTTCGTGCAAAAAAACATAGCAAACGACCCTAAATTTGTTGAACGAACCTTTTTAGTTAAAATTTCAGAAACTCGTAAGTCATACGGACTTAAATAAAACCGTATATAGAACAAATTTCAAATAATTTGACAGCTTCTCCAACACAATTTGACATTTGTTTGTACACGAACATTTTTTTAAGAATAGTTCTTAATCTATCATACACATTCCATTCCATTAATCTTGATCATTTCGTGTTATGATAAAATAATATATATAGATTTTTTTTTGTAAAAATTTGGCAATCGGACTGAATTCTTTTTCACTTTCAGTTTGACATGTGTTAGTCTTTATATACAGTGGACTAATTCAGAAACGAAAAGATTGAGCCAAATTTTGTATGTCTAGTAGATTTGTCAAATCATTTGAGTTTATAAATTTATATTTATTTGATTCATTTTCTACATGATTTAACTTAATCAAAAATAAATAGGTCAATTATTTAAATGCTATGGAAAATGTTTTAAATATAAATGTTTGTATTTTAATAATATAAAAATAATATTATTTGTTTTTTGCGTTTTTACAAATCGCTTTAAGTGTTATGTGAAGTATGACGAATATTTATGATTAAGAACATGCCGCCTTCTATTTGCCAACAAACGTTTCTCTTCTTATTTTAACGACAAATTTTATTTTTATTTTCTTATTTTTTTTTTTTTTTTGAATAAGTAAACAAAATAAAAATACATATTTTCTTTTTTGATTTTTGGCAAACTAACATGTTTTTATTTTTATTTATATATTTTTGTATCTTCTAAGTTAATAGCTGTTGATTGGATCAATTTGAATTAGCAAATGTTTTCCTAAATGTTAATACTTCTATCATTTGTCATATTGCTTTGATTCGTAACAAAAACTAACTACAAATCGATATAATAAGTGAAATGTTTCATTAATATTTCATATTTTTGAAAAAATTTGGGAGACCAATTTATGAACACTCTAATAAGTTTCACGTGTGGAAAAAGTTCATTTCACTTTTCCCCTACAGTGAACTTCACCCAAAGGATTGACACTTTTAATAAATTCTGCTTTATGAGTTATCATTTCCTTCGAAATTCCATCAAATCAAATTAAATTATATTTCATGACTGAAATGTTCGCTTGGTTTTTTTTAGACTGTTATCTTTTCTTATTTCAAATTTCAAGTGAATTTTCGTTCTAATGAAACCCGTAATGGCTTCGAAACGAGGACAAATGTTTTCGGTGAAAATCATAATTAAGTTTTTCAAAATTCAAATTTTTCATTACTAAAATATTAAAATAAAAACATTTCCAATTAGTTTCGTAGAAGTGTATTTCCATAATTCATTCAAAATGGCTGCGTACCTCCATAATTCAAAATGGATGCATGTTTCGATAATTCAAAATGGCTGCGTATTTCCATAATTCAAAATGGATGCGTTCCTCCATAATTCCAAATGACATCGTATTTCTGTAATTCAAAATGGCTGCGTATTTCCATAACTCAAAATGGCTGCGTATTTCTCCAATTTAAAATGGCTGCATATATACATAATTCAAAATGGCTGCGTGTTATAACAATCACGGTTGCCACTTGAAAAAAAGTCCACAACCAAAGCTGAAATAAAAATGACCAATCGTACCAAAAAAACCAAAATAATCTTTAACCGCAGCGGTTTTCAACTTCCGATAGGAAGTTATTGTAATCGGTCCGATTCGTCGAATTGAAAATTTGAGTTTTTTTATTAAATATAAAAACTTAAACAAAATTACTAAAAGCTGGTAAAAAATTACTTTCCACAAATCTCTTTTCAAAATTAAAACAAATATTGGCTTCAAATTAATTTCTTTTAAAAAATATTGTTTCCGATATTCCGTAATTTTTTTATAAGAATCCAATAGTCAGTTTCTTTCATAAAAAAATTAAATCTACAAAAAATAGTCAAGTCATAAACGAACTTACCTAAATTAAGAAAACAATATTAATTTAAAACTGTTTTTATGATAACCGACCTTTTCCTAAAATTCTGACATGTCCATTTTATCCATACGATTATGATCTTGAGATGTGATGATTTTGAGATGTCATTTTGAGCCATCTGTCAATAAATTGTGAAATGAATTCATTCAGCATGTGCGTTCAATGATCGTATTTGTTATGGGGTGTATTCAATTAAATGCATTTATGTACCGTTTGCATTGCTTCCATTTTGTTTTTGAGAATAGAGTCGAGTTTGACTTTTTGTAGAATCTTCGAAACAATTTTTTCAGAAACTTCAGTTTTATCTGAGATGTCTTTAAACGAATCGCTTAGTTTAACTGTCTCAACTTTATCAACCATATGAAAAGTTTATACTTGGCAATTTACAATTTGGTTAGGCGCAAACAAAAATTACAACCAAAGGAAATTTGACCAAATTTGGTCGTAATCTGGCAACCGTCACCACAATTCAAATTGGCTGCGTTTTTCCATAATTCAAAATGGCTGCGCATTTCCATAATTCAAAATGGTCATGGGATGTTTAGATGTAATAAAATATCGTTAAAAAAATTTGATCGGGTCACCAGAAATTTGTATTTGGAGTTGACAATAGTTTGACAGAGTTGCAAATGATCTGACGTTCAATAAATATCTTTCAAACAAAAATTAACTGTTCACACCATTGGCAGATTTTGTTCCAACTGTCATTATATGAAATTTGACAAGTTAAAATTTCGTCATTACTAAAAATGCAACGATACAACGCTTCGTAAAATAAAAATGGTGACATCTAGATCTTACGCACTTTTTTATCCATAACAGTGAAATTTGTAAAACATTTCTAGCTTCTGGAACGAATTAGTCAGATGAAAATGAATCTGAGAATTATCCTAGACTGAGAAAACACCGTCGTTACCATAAATATTTAGATCGTAAGGCTTTGTGGCAAAAGTTCTGTCGATCATCAGCAAAGTTGTATCTTTTGGGTCTTTGAAACGCAACAAATTTATACAAATTCACTAAAAATTGAGTCAAAAAAGTCCACACGATATTTGATATTTATTTATTTGTATGTTAGTTGTACATCAAGTTGAACTTAAATGGTACAGGATATAAAACATTGATTTAAGATACAATTGACAAAAGAAAAATTGACTGCGCGATGTCAAACACGTAAAGGTGGACGAGCACAATAAAATGGAACGGCTAGAAACACAAATATTAAGTCTGTTACATAGATTACTTGGAGTCTTTTAAACAATGAATTTGAAGAGTAAAATACAGCAACGATATTTGAAGAAAGCTATCAGATCGCAATTAAGAAGCTGGACAAGCTTGAAAAGAAACGTGATCGAACCTAGGTAGGTTAAAAACAAACCGAGCTATTGCATTAAATGACATCTTTAGTTTGTGAGCTGATTGAGGATCAAGATCAGCAAACATCTCACACCCGTATGTTTTTATAGGTAGGGCAAGTGCTTTTAGCGGCTTTAGTAACAGAAAGTCCTCTTAGTGAACCCTTTGACACAATTGTATCGACATGGTTATTCCAAGTTAACCTGTTGTTAAATACCACACCTAAATTTCTAACTTGGGCAACATATTCAAAAATACAATTATTCAACATAACGGGAGGGAAATTATCTAGGTTAAGTCCGTTCGGTGTCGACCAATACAGATATTGTATCCTTAAGCATCATCTCAGGAAAACTAATATATAATTCGACATCATCTGTATAGATATAAAACTGACAAAGACAAAACAGAGGGCAGATCATTAATGAACAATGAAAATAGTAGGGGTCCAAGGATTGATCCTTGAGGAACACCATTATTTACAGGGAAAAATGAGGACATTCTACTATTACAAGACACGTCTAGTGTACTATTGGTCAAATATGAGTTAATAAGTTTTTTAGTTTTGTCAGAGAAGTTAATAAGGGACGTCAATTTATCACAGAAAAGATTCTGGTTTACACAGTCAAATGCCTTTGAAAAGTCAAGTAAGGTTATCACAGTTGTAAATTTACTGTCTAAAGCCTGTCTTATGTCATCAGATACGTTAAGTAAAACTGATACACAAATATATCCAGACCGAAATCCAGATTGGAAAAGATTCAATAATTTCTTGTCGTTAATATAATATTTTATCCGGCTTCTTATCAGATTTTCAAAAACTTTAGACAGAAAAGATAGGATAGGAATCGGTCTATATACCTTCTTCTTTCCTTGTCTTAGGATGGGAATAATTTTCGGTGTCTTTCATAGGATGGGATATGTAGATGTCATTATAATGGTGTTGAATATGTGCGTTATTGTCAAGTCCGGTTTATTTAGATGTTATGGAGAAAACTACTTTACCTACCTGATAATCATCTACGGAACTTACCGAAAAGGCGCTAGTAGTATCATTCTCTGTACTTCTAAAAGACATTCCACAGAATTGGGTTTGTGAAATAAAAAATTTAACATTAAAACCTTCCAAATCAATAATATCATCACAAGATTGGACATCATTTCTCAAACCAATACTCCTAACTTCCTTCCAAAAAAAACTTTGACGACCGATCTGAGTTAAATTTATTGTTACAAAATTTGTATTTCGTAATTTTGATCAAATTCGTTACAGAATTACGTAAAAATTTAAATTCGAGGAGCATTTCTGGACAACCACAACGTCTCCAACGTCGGTATAAGACATACTCCTAGCATTAAGTATATCCGCAGAGAGCCAAGGACAACTTAGAGATTTCATATGACACGTTTTTAATGTAGCGTAATGTAATGTAACGTAAAGTATTCAATTTGATTGTTTACGTTAGATGTGGTGTAATCCATCGACATATATTCGTTAAATAAGTTTCCAACATTAATATTACGAAAATCACGATCGAAATTTAAGTCAGGTGTTGAAAACATAAGGTCATAATAACATTTAACAATATTTTCATCACTATTAAGGAGAACATCAGTCAACGATTGTGCAAAGTTAGGGAAGAAGTGAATTGGTTTAGTATTATTAATAAAAGAGAGTCCTAGGGAACCATTGTCTCCAAAGTCACAGCTTTGTCAGATATTTTAATCAACCACATCTGACACATCGTAGTCTGAGAATCATTGACAATGACGTTTGTTCACTCATCATAAGAAATGTTTGACAGTTTGTTTTATTGACAGATCAAACAGCGTCTACACTTAACTTTACTTTTGGAAAATTTAACAGCAATTAAACGTAAAAGCCAAACTTAACTTTCGTTAAGTTACATTACTTAACGAAAAATTGACAGTTCTTCCTTTGTTAACGAAAAACTTAATCAATTTTAGAACGTCAATTATTTCTTTAACAAAAAAGAACTAAAATTGTTAATACCTAAAACAAAACATTTAATAAAATTCGATATAACTATAAAAGATAAAACAGATTGCATTAAAAATGTTGCTGTTTTTTGACAAATGTTACATTTAAGCACAATTATATTCATATTATTTGTTTCTCCCCACTCCCAATCACAAACATAAACAATTTTATAGGCAAAATATAAAAATTTTGAAGTTTGTATACTTCAGAAAAAAAATCATATCCGAATAAAAATTTGTTTACATATTTTTAAAAAAATATTTTAAGCTGTCTAATTGCCAATATTCTATGCAAAACCTCCCTGATAATGTTGAATCAAAGTTCTTGAAAAAAAGGTCGTCTGTATTTTACATTTAATTTTTGAATATCGATTTCTTGACATCCTAAATTAATATATTATTTTTTTGTTCTTTTTTTTAGTTATGATCGTTCTTCAAGACGACGTAAAGAACGTTCAAAACGTTCACATCGTAAATCACCAACATCAGGAAGACGTGCTCATAAGTATCGCTACAGGGACGAAGCATCTCATAGTAGTTCGCGTCGTCGCCATCGTGATCGTCCAAAGGAAAGGGATAATAGGACATCACCATCTAAGGTAAAACCATTTCTATTTATATACAGGAAAAATATATTTGTTTTTATAATTTGTAAAAAGAAAAAAGAAAAATAAGTTTTAAAACCAAACACGAAACAAGAAAGGTATCAAAAAAAAGGTGGTTAGGTAAAATCTATTAATATCAATATTTTATATGTTTAATATTTGTTTTCTATATTTTATGTAGTTTATTATTTGTCTTAATTTTTTTGTTTGTATGTTTCTATAGTTTATGTTTTAAAAAGGTCCTTAGCAGACATCATAGGTAGGATATATTTTTAGGGTCATAAGTTTAACCAAAGTTCAAGTTTTATGGATTGCATTTAAAAAAATATGTATAAGTAGGTAAATATTTTTGAAAATAAGCAAGTTCAAGATTTAAATTGGTATAATTTCTAAAGATTTTTAATTGTTTAAGCATATTTAAGTAAGCACATTAACAAAATTATAGTAGAATCTCTCTATCTGGACATTAAGCCTAGAAATTTAACACTTCTTTTTTTGCGTAACCAAAGTTTCCTCTTTTTATAAATAACTTCACTTATTATAAACAAAAGTAAAATAAAGATGTGTTCCACTTAGAGAGTTTTTACTGTACTTGAAAAAATGTTTGACTAATCTTTGACTCATATGGATATTTTGTCTGTTTTTTTTTTTGTATTTCTTGAAAAATCATTAATTTTATTTCAAATAATATAAACAAAGTCTCCATCTGTCATTCAATGGCTCTCAACCAAACCTTTAACATCTAAACTTCTGCAAAGAAAAATAAAGAAGAAGAAAAATTAGTATCTATAAAGCTACCTATGCTTTTCGCTTGCCAATAAATTCATGTGATTTATTTTTACTCATTCAATGTTCAAATCACCTATTTTCATTCTCAAAGCTTACGCGACTTTACCACCAAACAGTCTGAGGGTCTACTCTTTATTGATTGGCAATATAAAAAATATTATGCTAAAATATTTTATTTTCTTCTTTTATTAAATAAATTTGGATAAATCAAACAATTTAACAAAAAATATTCATAATTTTGGTGAAAGTTTTCATAAAATTAAAGAAAAATGGTTGTAAAAATTTATAAAAAAGATAATCTAGATGATTTGGTGGGAAAATTAATATTTGATATTTATGTTGGTGATTTTGTTGAAGAACAAATATTTAGAGATGACAGCGATGATTATCTTGTAAGTGATTTTAATTCCCTTTCTTAATTTTTTTCTTTGGATCTGAGAGGAAGATGTTGAGTACAATTTTAATTTACTTTTAATTTCAAAAACAATGCATCGAGTGTTTTTTTTGTTTTGAAAATTACATTTTTGCAACTTTGTTTCTGTTGTTTTTATTTTTGTGTGAATTTGTTTGGTTTGTTGATATTTAAATAGTTTTTAAGCTTCCGAAAAGCTTTGGTTGTTTTGGTTTTCTCAATATCAAGGTTAGGTATTTTGATAAATTTTACTTATAAACTTCAGACTAAAAGTGAAGGCGTGCACTACGTGACCATACCTTATTTTTTCAGTTAACTTCTATGAAATAATTTAATAAGCTGTGTTTTACACCTTCGAACCTTCGGAAGTGTTGTCAGTTAAACACTGTTAGAAGCTTTGAACAAAACAAGTGTTTTTTCTTACAATTTCGGACCATCGTTAGCATTTACAACTTACAAAAGTTTGATTCATAAAATTGATTCCTCCTAAAATTGAAAGAAATAATTAATCTAATTCACCAACTTGAAAATGAAAGTCTCTTCAAACGAATATAATAAAGAAAATGCTCATTCATAAATAATTGAAATCATCCGCGTGCCCCAAGGGAGCCATTTAGCACCTGGTCTTTTTCTTGTTTGTGTTTAATGCATTCAAACAATTTTTGAGAAAACTCAAAATAATCTTTAAAATATATATTTAAAAAAACTTTAAGGCCTAAGTTCAAGGGTGTGCCAAATGCTACTATTTAACTATAAAACACTTCGGTAATGTGGAGCTTTGGTTGGCTTTGCACTGGCGCATTCTGTCACTTTAATTTTTCAAGAATGTTTTGTTGTTTTCGGGCTCTAGCTTTTGATGATGTTCCCCGTACAGAAAAAACTCCAAAGAGTTCAAATTGCAGCTTGTTGTTAGTTAAACATTGTTAGAAGCATTTGAGAAAACAAGTGCTTTTTTTTTTAAATTTCGGAACAACGTTATCATTTTCAACTTACGAAACTTTGGTCCATAAAATTGATTTCTCTTGAAGTTTAAAGCAATAATTACTTTTATTCACCAACTTGAAAATGAAGGTCTCCTCAAACGGATCCTACAAAGAAAATGCTCTTTCATAAATAATGGAAATCACCCGCGTGCCCCAAGGGAACCATTTAGCACCTGATCTTTTTCTTGTTTGTGTTTAATGCATTCAAACAATTTTTGAGAAAACGCTCAAACAAGAGTAATATCTAAAAGCCTAAATTAAAAGAATGTGCTAAATGTTTCTTATTAACTATGAAACACGTCGGTAATGTAGCGCTTTGGTTGGCGTCGCACTGGCGCATTCTGTCACTTCAATTTTTCAAGATCGTTTTGATGATATTCCCTGCACAAAAAAAAACTCCAGGGTTCAAATCGGAACTCCGTTATAGAGCTCAAAGCTTGGGATTTTATGATTTTCAAAGACAGGGAAAAACATCTTCCGTGAGTTGTACCTTCGTGAAATGTATACTTGTTAGAAAATATTCCAAGCGAAATTTTCTACACTATTGC
Source organism: Eupeodes corollae (assembly GCF_945859685.1). Taxonomy (NCBI): domain Eukaryota; kingdom Metazoa; phylum Arthropoda; class Insecta; order Diptera; family Syrphidae; genus Eupeodes; species Eupeodes corollae. Next base: position 18,313,613 of record NC_079147.1, on the reverse strand, counting down.
AATTATTATAAAAGGTACACCATCCTAGTCCTCCGTTTAATATTTCGTAAAGTCTGCTTGGCGAAATGTAGCTCTCATCAAAATAGAGTCGGTGGATTTCCTGCCGTATTGGGCAAATGGCAATGAAATGATTTAAATCTTCATTTTCTTATTACAAAGCCAACAGATTTGGGTTAAATCTGCTCGATGAGGCATAAGGTGTAAGTTAAGAGCTTCAACACTTGCTCTAAATGTGTAGCGTATAATTTCAGCCGAGTATTCATTACGAAAATAGTTCATTCCTGAAGAAAATTGGTTATTGATATTCTTATAAGTGCTCCTAGACAATGTTGAACTCGCTCTGGATAGATGTTTGTTATAAATCTTTTCGTCTATTTTCACAGTAACCTCCGCAAACATACCCTGCCATTCATCAACTGCATGAGAATGAGCTAGTTCATTATAGTCGTTGTCATGATAGACTTGTTCAATTTCTTCTCATGACCTTTATCAAATAATCATAGTTGGCTTATAGATTTTTTATGTACAGAGGCATTATACCAGAACTTTAATTTGTATATCAGCAAAAGGTATCCCTCCTGGGAGTATACCACAAATGTCGTCAACAAACAAACCAAAAAGTAATGGGCTTAAAATACAGCCCTGTGGAACACCTGCAGTTGTTTCAAATCATTCTGAGAAGTCCCACACAGATGCAATAGATAAAGCAAGAAATTTAGAGTACATGCTCAAAAATTATCGGGAGATTCCTATTGTTGAAAGCTTGTACAGCAAAGCCTGTCTGTTAACTTTGTCAAATACTGCCTTCAAATCTACGAACCAAGCGTATAGTTTTTTCTTTATATCAATGGATTTTCTAGCAATGCTTGTCAAAGCAAATATTTGATCCATGGTTGAGAAGCCCGACCGAAAACCATCTTGGAACATACTTAAAAGGTTTTTTTCTTCGATCCATTTAGTAAGCCTTTCGTATAGAATGGAAGTAAGAATCTTTCACAAAGTGCTTAAAATAGAAATTCCTCTGTAGTTTTCCGGTAGAAGGTAATTCTTGCATTTAACTGTGCTATTTTTGTAGAATTCTACTGGAATTCCATCTATGCCAGGAGCTTTATTGTTTTTCATCTTATGAAGTGAAGAATTGAGTTCAGACAAAGATATTGGACAATCCAGTTCATCAATTACAACGTTGGGAGTATGGCATCTTACTCTCTAGCTTGCTGTCTCCAATTTTGAATACCAAGCAGGGCCTCAACTTGATCACTTCACCGAGAATGAGGGCTGCTCAAAGGTACCAGGGGATTTTTCATTCACCTGGGGGAAAGAGTCCATGCTTCTGCACCATACAGTAAGTCTTATATAGCGACAATTTGGTCCCTTGAGAGAGGACTTTACCACTAAATTGATTTCTAAGTCCAAAGAAACAGCGGTTAAATAGAGTTATTCTGCGTTTGATCTCAGCGCTGGTGTTGTTTTCTGCTTTTACAGCGGAGTCTAGGTAGACGCAGTCCTTGACTACCTCAATGTTACGTCTGTCGATGTTGACGTTTTGACCAAGACGTCGATGTTGTATGTCCTTTCTTGACGACAACATGTACTTTTTTTTGCCGTAATTACCATTTAAACCCATTTTTGCCGCCTCTGCCTCAATACTCACAAAATCCATATTTTTAAGTACGATGTTAAAAAAATCGCATGAAAGCGCATCACCTTATCTTAAACCTTTTTTGACATCGAGAGGTTCTGTTAAATTGTGTCCAACCTTAATGGAGCAGCGTGAATTCTCCATGGTCATCCTGCACAAACGTTTCGTCCCTGTAGATGCTGTCATATGCGGCCTTGAAATCGATAAAAAGATGTTGGGTGTCGATTTGGTGTTCTTGGGTTTTTTCGAGGATATGCCGTAATGTAAATATTTGATCGACTGTGGACTTTCCTGCTCTGAAACAACACTGATAAGAACCTATCAGTTTGTTGAAGATGGGCTTTCTTCCGACCATATCTCGCAGATAAGTTGGTGCACGCTCCTAACCAACTTATCTCCGGCTGCTTTAAAGAGCTCTACATGCAAGCCATCTACTCCAGAAGCTTTATTAGATTTCAGCTTGGATATATCAATCTTTACTTCGTCTAAGTCGGGAAGACGGTATTGTTGGCTTTCGTCGTCTATGTTGAATGGAGCGTCCTGCCTGACAGCAGAATTCGGAACGTGTCGTCGCCGGTGTCCAGTCTGCTAAAATGTTCCTTTAATATCCTCGGCATTGAATGCGGTACTACTATGATGTGTCCACTTTCGTCTTTGCAGCCTTCGGTTCGAGGTTTATATACTTGTGAATTTCGTTTCACCTGCTCATAAAATTTTCCCACTTCTTTCCTGCTTTTGAAATTCTCAACATCTTCGACCGCACGCTTCTTATGCTCTCTCTTTTTCCTTCTGAGAAGTCGGTGTTTCTCTCGCCTCTTCTGCGCAGCTCTCGTCCTTTTATGCACCGCCGCTTTGCGTGCCTGTTGTTTAGCTGCATTTGCTTGCCGACATTCCTCATAAAACCAGGGGTTCCTTGTTGGTGGCTGCTTGAAACCCAGCACATCAAAGGCGGCTTCTCTGATTGCATCTTGGAAATGTTGCGATTGTAGCCGTTATACGTTGTACCTTCTCCCAGCACCTCCCTGTTTTGCCTTGGGTCTGGAAACCCGAAGTGCTACCTTGGCTAAAACGAGGTAGTAGTCCGAGTCGATGTTAGCACCTCGGAAAGTTCGGACATTCATGATGCTGGAAGCGTGTCTGGCGTCCATCGCAATATGCTCAATCTGGTTGACTGTAGATTGATCTAGAGATCTCCAAGTTCCTTTGTGGATGTTGAGGTGTGGAAAACGCGTACTGGCTTTCATGACGTTTCGCCTTGCAGCAAAATCTATGAGCCCGAATCCGTTGTCGGAAGTGTTGTTGTGCAGGCTATTTTTCCTTTTACCACCTCGAAATTATAGCTATCAATGGTCACGTTCTGACCGAGTCTACGATGGGAATCGACTCTATTCTATAACAGTAAGTACTTCGTTTTGTCCTCGTTAATCACATTTTTGTTGGTTCAGACTTGATACCGGAAAAGTTACCCGTAACTGTTCGTTTGGTACTTCGCATAAAGTTATATCCAAGATATTGTGTAGATTTTTGAAAGATGGTGTCACTGGTTTCGAAGTTGTTTTCTGGTAATTTCGAAGGTTTCATTTTCTCTACCAATTTTGACGCAGCAACAAAAATTCTTCAACGTCATCCTGGTAAGTTGTAACAATTTGACAGATATACCAAAACTTTACATGGCACGGCAGGCAGTCATAGACAGCTTTGCAATCGATGAAAGATAGTTTACTTTTTCCCTACAAAATCCGTGACTGTATACATTCTGACTTTTCTCTCAGGATTTTTAACAGACTTCCAGCAAAAATTTAAACTTCGACTATTTTTGACAGATTTGTATAGTTTTAAATCAAATATTTAAATATCTCTGAATTGATCTTATATTTTATCTATTTATTTGAAATTCTCAACAAAAAAAATTACTCATACGCCACGTAGCCCCATGAAAATTCCTACTAACTTGTTTTACACCTAAAAGTATGTGAACATTTGTGTTTTAAAAATGTTTCTCTTAATTCAAAATAAACTGTTTCTAGACATATCTTCTACAAAAAAAAAAAGAGAACAGAACGCTTTTATTTATTTGAAAAACGCCAATGAATTATTTATTTATTTTCATCCCCAAATGAAACAAAACAGTTTTTCACTAAAATATTTTAAAAAACATACTCACCACTTGAAACAATTTTGAAAATCAAGATCGATTTAAAGAGAATTCCTAAAATCATCTCAAATAAGAGATCATTTAAAAAAATTAAGTGAAATAATCTCTCTTGAGTGAAAATGTCTCTTATTTTTCTCTCTTTATTTTCTCTAGCAGCCATATAGTCATCTTCTTCCTTCTTAGCAGTTTTTAATTGCGCATGACTGCAACCACTGATTCAATGCAAAAATCGTCTTCTTCTTTTTCATTAGGACGTCATGTGTAAACAACAGGAAAATGCTGCGCGCGTACGAAAATGGTTTTTTAAAAGTATAAAACGTCATTATTATTGCGCATTGATTTTTCGCCTTTTTTTCTCACTCCTCCTTTTCTCTCTTGTTTCTCTTTCTCTGTTCTTTTATCCGATCCTTTTTTTAAGTTGTTCCAACTACACCTTTCTCTGTTCTCAAAATTAACCGAAAAAAAAGTGATTTTCAAAAAAAGATCGTATCTGTGGTTTTTTTTCGCCTTGCGAACTTTTTAATGTTGTGAAGATGTGAGTTGTGTTCTGTGCAGGTCTGTCAGACTGTCTATCTATCCTCTGCGCCTTAGAGTAGAACTTACCCACCGCAGAAGATCTTCATTTGTCGGTTGTGCGCGGCGAACAGAAAAATCCGTTCCCAAATTTAAAAAAAAAAAAAAAAAAAAATCCACCTTCTCTCAAAAAATATATCTATTTTATTTTGAGGAACTAGATATTTTTTGTTTTTGAAATTTATTTTGTTTGGAAATTAAATTTCGTTGAAGTTATTCCTCTTATTGCAAAATATAAGAAGAAATAAAATGTAAAAATACATTTTTTTAAAAATTTATTAGTTAAAAAATTTCGTTTGTTTTTATTCAATGTCTTTTTACCTGTCTTGACTTTTCGACCTTTTTTTTTTAATTTTTTTGGTGAATTAAGTGAGGAAAATAAAAATTAATTTTCCCTAAACTAAATAAATTATTTTGTTGTTGTATAAAAGTGCTTAACAAAAAAAAAATTCAAATTTCTTTCAACAATAAAAATAATAAATGTTTATTTCCTTCTCATTATGACTTCGGATCAGTGAATATTTTTGACGCCATTGAGTCGAATGTGTTTTGAATTTTGTTTTAATTTAATTTCTCAAGAGAGATCAACTTATCTATTTTAATCTGTGATATAACATTGAAAATATAAATTGCAAAAAGTACAAGAAAATAAAAAAAAAAAAGATTTAAATTCATTTTCTTCGTTCGACTTTTGTGTTTTTGAAATATGAAAAAAAAAGAGTGAAAATATTACTCCTGATCTGTCGTAGTTTTCGGTCGTCGTCTTTTTCGTTTTTGTCGTCGTTGTCTCTTCGTCGTCGTCGTTTGGAAAATTGGACGATTAAAAATATAACCCATTCGAACGCACTCGACGCGACGACGCACGGGGTGGTGAAAAATAAGGAAAACTTCTTTTTCCTCCCCCTTTGGCGGCTATACAGACACAGAGATACACGTTTTGCGCCTACTTAATGGCTGCTGAATTTTCATCATGTGTGCACGGCTCTATGGATGTTTAGTTTGAGCAAATTAAATTAAAAACAAAACAAAATAAAATAAAAATAAAAAGAAAAATCCGAACGTGTGATGTAAAATAATGGAGGAAAAACTATTTTTAGAGATCGAAGAAAAAAAAGATACACTTCTATTTTGAGTTGAATTTTCTTTTTTACCAATTTTTGACAAATGAATACAACAACAATGATTTTAACAAATTGGGAACAATAACAAAAACAGTGTTCTAGTTCTAGTTACAACAAAAATTATAATTTTTTCAAAACTTAATTTTCTTCTTCTTCTTCTTTCACGAATCCACGAATCTTGTTGATGATAAATAATAATATTTTTATTTTTTAGTAGAAAAGTTGCTTAAGGCTTCAAAATGTATTGTACTTCTAACAGGCGCCCGGTACAAAATTTCATTTAAAAATATCAAGAAGAAAACACGAATATTTAGTTCGATTGATTGCTCAATTAATTCAAAAGTTTAACAAAAAAAAAGAAACAAACAACGAAAAAAAAATACTATTTTTAAAAAATTTAATTGAAGGAAAAAGAAATTAACCGATTTGTTTTAATGAAGGAATCTATTAAATGCACATTGTTGGTAAAAAAAAAAGATAATAAAATAAAAAAAGAGAGAAAAAAACTAAACTAAACAGAAATGTCGTCAAAGATCAAGGTTGCAAGTTTCGTAATTAAATAGATTAGCATATTTGAAATTATCTGTCGTTTGCTTAGTTCGTTTTTTTTCACTTCATTTCTTTTCTTGAATGTTTCACTAATTAGAAATTCAATTCTACAAGATTTGAAATGTCATTATGTTACTTGATTTAATGTTGTCGTAATTTAATAGAAATACTAAGAAATTACTGTAAAATTACATTTAGGGAATTACCAGAATCATGAAGTTTACATATTTCGTGGCATTTCCGATTTACATCTTGTAGCTCATTGCAGATCTCTTACTTAAATTGTAGCTACTAGCCCGTTTTCAAAAATGATGTTAACTATTAGCTTTGAATCATTTAAGCGTTCCTTGCTACACCTCTTAGGTCACGCCGTTTACATACAAAAAAAGCAATTTTGATAAACTTAATCAATTTGTTGGCCCTCATTAAAATCAATTCAGCTTGTCTTTAATTTAAATTTGACAGATCTAAACATTAATTGATATTTCTCCTCCATTAACAAATCGAACCCGCCTCATATCTTGCTGGACGCATTCATTTGAAAAGAAGTCCGTTGAACTCATGAAACCTAAGGTTTACATTTTAAGAGCTTTAATTCAAAAAACAATTCTTATTGACTTAAGCAACCTTTTTCTAGCGGAAAGACGTTAGTTTCATTGTTCTTCAATTTCCTTTTTCACCATAAGATTTAAAAAAAAAGTGCTTTTCCATTCAATTTTATCTTTAAATTTCAATGTGCTAGAGCCTTATGAAAAATGTTGCTTCTTAAAATACGTTTGATTTTTGTCTTCCTTAAAATCAATTTAATTCGCCTTTAAATAACATTTGAAAGATACAAACATTTATTGATTTCTTCTCTCTTAACGATAAAAAAATAAGAAATCTTAAAACTGTTTTTGAAAGAAGTCTTAATAAGAATTTACACATTCTGTAATCTAAACCTTCCAACAAATGAATTTGTTCTATTTGTCCAAAGTTTACACAAAATTTACAAATCGAACTCACCTTATATTTCTGCTGAACGCATTCATTTGAAGAAACATTCATCCGTTGAACCTAAGGTTACTCTTTAAACAACTTTAGAAAGAAGTCTCAACAACATTCTACACATTCCGTAAAATATATAACTACCAACAAATACATTAGTTCTAGTGTCTTCTCAAAAGTTTAACAAATCGAACTTACATTATATTTTGGCTGAACGCATTCATTTGAAGAAACATTCATCCGTTGAACCTAAGGTTACTCTTTAAACAGTTTTAGAAAGAAGTCTTAACAACATTTTACGCATTCTGTAATATATAAAACTTTTAACAAATACATCAGTTCTAGTGTCTTCTCAAAAGTTTAACAAATCGAACTCACCTTATATTTTGGCTGAACGCATTCATTTGAAGAAACATTTATCCGTTGAACCTAAGGTTACTCTTTAAACAGTTTTAGAAAGAAGTCTTAACAACATTTTACGCATTCTGTAATATAAAAACTTCCAACGAATACATTAGTTCTAGTGTCTTCTCAAAAGTTTAACAAATCGACCTTACCTTATATTTTGGCTGAACGCATTCATTTGAAAAAACATTCATCCGTTAAACCTTAGTTTTACATTTAAATACATTTAATTTAAAAAACAATTCTTATTAACTTAAGCAACCTTTTTTTTAGCGGAAAGACGTTAGTTTCATTGTTCTCCGAAAGCTGAAAAGCAATTTCCTTTTTCATCATAATATTTCAAAAAAAAAAAATGGTGCTTTTCCATTAATTTTTATCTTTAAATCTTCAATGTGCAAGGGCCTTAAGAAAAATTTAGCTTCTTAAAACACGTTGTCTTTCTTAAAATCAGTTTAATTCGCCTTTAAATAACATTTGACAGATCCGAACATTCATTGATTTCTTCTCCCTTAGTGTTGAGAAATAAGAAATCTTAAAACAGTTTTTGAAAGAAGTCTTAACAGCATTTTACGCATTCTGTAATATATAAAACTTTCAACAAATAAATTAGTTCTATTTGTCTTCTCCAAAGTTTAACAAATCGAACTTACTTATGTTTTGGCTGAACGCATTCATTTGAAGAAACATTCATCCGTTAAACCTTAGTTTTATATTTAAAGACATTTAATTTAAAAAAAAAAAACAATTCTTATTAACTTAAGCAACCTTTTTCTAGCGGAAGACGTTAGTTTCATTGTTCTCCGACAGGTGAAAGGCAATTTGCTTCCTTACCATAGGATTTAAAAAAAAAATCTTATACTTTTTTCTTAAGACATTTTAAATTTAAAAAGTTTTAGGGTCTAAAAAATAAATTTTAAAAAGTAATGAACGTTTATTACTTCTTGAAACAAGATGGGTTTTACGTATCCTTTAAATCAATTAAATTACTTTTTAAATAACATTTGACAGATCTAAAATCTCATTGTTTTCTCTTCCAAGAAATCTTAAAACAATTTTTAAAAAGATGTCTTTAATATCTATCATTCTACACATCTTTAATAAAAAAAAACCTCCAACAATTCATTAAATTAGATGGTATTTTTTTATTTTCTCCAAAGTCTACCAATGGAATACACCTTTGCGTCTATTGTGCTGAACGCATTCATTTGAAGAAACATTCATCCAATGAACACATGAAACGTATGGTTTGCATTTTAAGAGCTTTAATTAAAAATAAAAATTTTGATTAACTCAAGTAACCTTTAACCAGCGAAAATATGTTGTTCTTCAAGAACTGAAAAGCATCTATCTTTTTCTTTAGAACTCTTAAATTTCAAAGTGTTAGGGCTTAAAGAAAAATTGTTTAAAGTATATGCACGTTTATATCTTCATGAAGTAGTACCCGTAGGGTGATGGTTAGTGTTAGAATAATACTTGTCATGAAAAGTCATGTCAAGTCTACCAATCGAACACACTTTGCGTGTATTGTGCTGAACGCATTCATTCGAAGAAATATTAATCCTCTGAACACATGAAAACTATGGTTTGGATTTTAAGGAACTTTTGATTTTCAATGGAAATTTTGATGACTTAGTGACATTTAATGATGTCTCATGAGTTTTAGGATAACAAATAATCTGATTTACATTTACCGATTGATTACTTTGAAGTTTACTTAGCCTAAAAAAATATCTTACACCATAAGATTTTAGAATCTTACTTTCGGTTGACCTTTTATTGACTTGAATATCAGAAAACAATTAATTTAATTTTTAGTTATTTGCTTAATCCATATGCTTTCTATTTTCTTGACTCCGAGTCTGTTGAAACCACATATCGTCCACATCCACACCTTCCAGTACGGGCCATAAATAGTTAGTTACTACCTGACCGGCTTCATAACCCTCCTATAAACAGCACACGCCACTATTGGATTATCATACGCCCATATGGGAAAATTCTGCTTATTGTCGTAAAAATGTGCCTCCTCACTGAAGATCATTTTCTTCCAAAATTAAAATTAAGAATTTTCCCATATGGGCGTATGATAATCCAATAGTGGCGTGTGCTGTTTTCTTCCAAAATTGATAATCAACTTTTGCCATTTGTTGTCACTATTTTGACCATTTGCGAGGCTTGAAATGGTCAAGAGGCTTAAGTTCTTGAGGTGCAATTGTTGGACGGCTTTTCAACCACACTTTCGTCAACAGCAGTAATATTTTCGACGATTAAATTGAACGAAAAGATCTCTAATTTTACGATATGCATTTTTATTCAAACGCTCATTTCTGTAATAAGATTGAATAGCTTTAACGCGTTGCTCAATTGAGTATCTTTCCATGGTTAAAATTGAGTTAGTCTAAAATTGAGAAATGTCAAATGAAATGCAGAACAAAACTTGACATTTTAGGTGTGAATCACATTCAACATCGGCCCTTAAAATTTAAACACCTCCTATCATTTGATAAATCTTTTCACCTCATGTTGTTTTAAATTGTATCCGATAAATAAAGAAGGTCGTGCAACAGTCCATTACGAACTAGGACCTAGTGACTTACAACTCAAATGAAAACGTTAAATGAAAAACACTAATTCCAAAAAATGTGAATACCTTTTTCAATCGCTATTGAAATTGCTGTAAGAAGAGTTCACACTCATGATGAACAGTTTTCGAAGTTATAAAACAAAAGAAGCAAAAAAGCCAAAAGATCAATCGAATTTGTGAGGATAGTAGAAAAATGCCTTAAGTAACTTCTAAATAACAAATTCCAAGAAGCTTAAGTTTACACAATTCTATTATTTTAATAGACTCCAACCCAAAAACTTGCTTGCATCAAAAATCGAAGACATTTAAGGTTTTCTGAATCAGTCTCGTGTATTTCCTCATGGCATTGAACGATTCCATTTCATGAGAAATTTAATTTGACACTTTCTGTCAAATAGAGTTTCATCTATGAAGATGAGAGGTGACAGAAGTGTCAGATGTTCTTTCAATTTCGAAGAACTTTACAACTACTTCGAAACTAGAACAACTCTTAGTGGATCGATCATAGTGTGTTTTTTCAGTTCTTCACAGTCAGAGTTTTGGACGAATTTTGAGTTTTAAAACTCTTGTTTTTCAATAAAAAATCTGAGTGTTTTTTGGGTCTTTTTCTTACTTTAACAAAAGAAGAAATTCAATTGGCTTTTGTTTGGAATTCAAAAAAGCTGAAAAATAGACCAAGACTCGCAACGTGCATTCTTCTCGAGGTAGCACATCTTTCTTCCCAACGTTGCATTCATTGGTGCTTCCTTCTTTTTTGCTTCCTCAAGTTGCATTTATTTCATTGAATACTTCTTCCTAATCTTATCTTCGTCTTACCTATTTTTCTTCCATTTTAGTTTTTCGTATTGTTTTTTTAATGTCAACATAATACACAAAGTATAGTTGACAATTTATTTTCAATTTTTTTGTTTTTGTAAATTTCTTTGATGATAATAGAAATTGCGCGAATCAGTGCCAAGCAATCGCAATCGAATTAGTTTATTCATAGAATGAAATTTTGTACCGTTCCCAACATTCGAAAAAGAAGCATTACAAAACTACGCGTTAAAACAATTAATCGAGTCGATGTATCGTCTTCGTCCATTAAAATTGATAGAGAGAAAAAAGTTCTAATTTAAAATCGCTTTCAGCAACACGCTTTTTATAGACGAATTATGCACAAACCTTATTACTAAAAACTATACGAGTAAAAAAACTTAAATTAACTTATTAAATAATAAATTAAAAAATGGACTATGAGCACAGTGAATTCCTTGCACTTAGTAGTGCTTCATCTAATAGTCTTACTAACTTAAATAAAACGGTCGATAAAATCACCGATACCAATATTGACACCAATGACAAAATCAATAATAACATCAGCAATACCAACAACAACATAGAAACCTGCAGTAGTCCAATTGACAATTCAAGTGAAAATATGACTGCAGCACCGCAATTTAATTTCAATTCGCGCAGCTATAGCAGCAGCAACAGCGATGAGGTGTCGTCTGCAGCACCTCGCAATGCCCTATTCTCGTGTTCGACGCCGGTCTGTTTGAAATTGACAACCCTACCGCAATTTATTCCCATTGACTATCAAGGTCAAGAGTCGTCGACTTCGACATCATCGATGTCGTCGTCATCGGGTTCGTCGTCGGTAAGAGCAGACAGCGGTGTTGGCAGTAGCAGCAGCAGCATCGCTGGCGGCAGTAGTAATAATAATCATTTGCTAATAACAACAACCACAACCACCACGGAGAACGTTAATCCAGATCCCGATGGAAAAGGCGGCCAAGACCAGACCACCACAAAGACTACGACAACAACAACAACCACCGCGATACCTGTTTCGGTGCCAGATTTGGCCAAACTCGATCTAACCTCCCCGAATGGAATCGTTTTCAAGAGTGGAGACCTTCGCATGACGATGAGTGAACTTGACAAGTTCGTTGAGTCAGCTGTAGCTGAGACACTTGCGGTTGTCGAAGGAAAAGACAAACCGAAACCAGGTCATAAAGTTAAGACACCACCACCGGTGGGTGTCAATTTGGGTGTCACTCTGAAGCGAGTCACACCTCCCAAAACTCAGATATCTGTCAAGAATGGTCCCATGTTGGGGGTGGTGTTGCGTAAGGTTGAGAAGAAAGTCGAACCTCAAAAGAGCATCCTCGACGACGATAAGCCACTTTATCACCTGTCGATAGTTCGCACTGGTGGCGATAGTCCTACAAGGAGGCCTAAGCCAAAGCTAAAGCCGAAACTCCCAAAACCAGTGCCTCTGCAAAAAGTGGCGACAATAGGTGCAATTCCCATAACGCGTCCGTCAACTACTGCCGCTGCTGCTGCAGGGAAATCTTCTACCGCTGCTGCTGGTGGTGCCTCTGCTACTGCTGCTGCTAAGCCGCCTGTTGGTGCGACTGCCGCTAAACCCGGTGTTCCACCAAGTGGAACGGCTCTGCAAAAGACCAAATCTGCGCATAGTATCAGACCCGCCAGACCACAGCCAGGTGTGCCCATAACGATTCAGAAAATCGAAGGTGATAAGATTATTATTATCAAAAAGATACAAATCCCGAAGAATAGTAAAGTACCTGAAAACTTCATACCAAAGGTTGGTTGTGTCTTGTCTGTCCTGACTGTTCTTGTTGTGTTGTATAGACGAATTTTGTTTGATTTGGTTGTTGATTGTGTCGCCGTCGGTTGATATGATGTCGTGTTTTCTTTTTTTTTGGCATTTTGAAGTAGAAAATATCAAAAGAGTATTTCGAGATATCATTTTTAATGTTGTCAACATAAACAAAACGTCATTACAAAGTTTTTTGACTGTTGGAGTAAGTTTATCATTTGTCATGCATGACACATTTTCAAACGAATTGTATTTTTGAACTTGTCATCATATCCGTCCCAATGATTCATCAATTGATCATTTACCATTTAGTTTTGAGAAAGTTAATTTAAAATAAACTAATCATCGAACTGAATTACTGGACATGTAAAAATACTTTATTTTTGCCTTCAAGACATATTATGCCGAATCCAACGACCGTAAAAAGACTTTCCTTGTGTTCAACACATGATTACTTAAAATGGACGGAAATCTGGATTTTAGAGCTTTTTATAGGACAGCTTATAACAAAAGTTACATTTACTGACGTTTAGTGAAATTTTCTAACGTTTGGTGGAGTTTAGTGAAGTTTTAGTGGCTTTTAGTGACGTTTAGTGATGTTAAGTGACTTTTAGTGACGTTTAGCATTGTTTAGTGAAGTAACGCAACGTAAAGTGATGTTAAGTGACGTTTAGCAACGTTATGCAATGCTCAGTGACATTAATGGCTGAATCACAAACACGCTTCAGTTTCGTCTACATTACGGTGGGCCTGCTTCGAGGTTGCTTTGATTGACATTTCTATTATTTCATCCCTCCAAAGAGCAGATATTTTGTTTGTTGACATTTTTTTAGAGCTGTTGTGCTGTCAGAGAAAGTAAATGTTCAGATAATTGAATTAGAGCTTCCGTTTGGAGTAACATTACGTTCTTTTCCTTACGATTGTCAAACGAAACGTAAGACCGAAGCTCCATTGTGATATCATGCATTGAATTCCTATGGCTGAACTCGTAAACGTCAGGTTAAGCCGAAGCTGTGTTTGTGGTTCAGCCATAGTTGACGTTTCTAAACTAGTATATGAATTTGACATTTGCACTTAATGATCGTTTATATCCCAAAAATCAATCCTGAATTACAGTTAAACTTATGCATTGAGTGATACGAATTTGTCAAAAAACATACGAAACATATCACTTAAATTGTGACGTCTCATAATTTCATGCCTTAGGAGGCAAAGAGTTCGTGACTTATCTCATCAGTTTGACAATAAATAAATTGACCAGCAAACATCCTGATTTTTAAAATAAAGTCAGCCATTTTGGATCAAGGAATCTGTCACTGTCCCCTTCACTATCACACATGTATTTATGTCAAAAAACTGCGAAATAGAATTCTAAATCAACGAAGCACTTTCCACTCGTAAAGTATTATTTAGATTGCGGTAAATAAGTAATAATTTATTGAAACGTGAATTTGAACAGATCATTTTTACCAAATGTCAATATTTTTTCTGTTTCCTTTCCTCTCTAACGTTGAAATTGTCACTTTGGTGAAGTTGACATAAGAAACTTTTGTTTAAAGCTTTTTAATTGATTGTGAAATTTTGTCTACAGAAAATTCGTTAGAATACATTCAATTTTCACATTAAGGACAAACCAGTTTAAAAACGATTATTTCATCTGTCAAATTGCCAAAGTCATGCAAAAATTTCAGTAAACGTCAAACAAAAGAAAAGACATTAAATTTTCAAATAAAGGACAAACCAATTTAAAAAAGGTTATTTCATCTGTCAAATCTCCAAAGTTAAGCAAAAATGTCAGTAAACGTCAGACAGAAGAAAAGACATTAAATTTTCACATAAAGGACAAACCAATTTAAAAACGGTTATTTCATCTGTCAAATCTCCAAAGTTAAGCAAAAATGTCAGTAAACGTCAGACAGAAGAAAAGACATTAAATTTTCACATAAAGGACAAACCAATTTAAAAACGGTAATTTCATCTGTCAAATTGCCAAAGTGAAGCAAAAATTTCAGTAAACGTCAAACAAGAGGAAAGACATTAAATTTTCACATTAAGGACAAACCAATTTAAAAACTATTGTTTCATCTGTCAAATCTACAAAGTTAAGCAAAAATTTCACTAAACGTCAAACAAAAGAAAAGATATTAAATTTTCACATAAAGGACAAAGTTAAGCAAACAATTTTAATAAACGTCAAACAAAAGAAAAGACATTCAATTTTCACATAAAGGACAAACCAATTTAAAAACTATTGTTTCATCTGTCAAATCTCCAAAGTAAAGCAAAAATTACAGTAAACGTCAAACAAAAGAAAAGACATTAAATGTTCTTGTTAAGGACAAAGTTAAGCAAAAAATTCATTAAACGTCAAACAAAAGAAAAGACATTAAATTTTCACATAAAGGACAAACCAGTTTAAAAACGATTATTTCAGCTGTCAAATCTCCAAAGTTAGGCAAAAATTTCAGTAAACGTCAAACAAAAGAAAAGACATTAAATTGTCACATAAAGAACAAACCAATTTAAAAACGATTATTTCAGCTTTCAAATTTCCAAAGTTAAGCAAAAATTGCAGTAAACGTCAAACAAAAGAAAAGACATTAAATTTTCTCGTAAAGTCAAAGTTAAGCAAAAATTTCAGTAAACGTCAAAGAAAAGACATTAAATTTTCACATAAAGGACAAACCAATTTAAAAACGATTATTTCATCTGTCAAATCTCCAAAGTTAAGCAAAAATTTCAGTAAACGTCAAACAAAAGAAAGTTGCCAGCAACTTAAACTTCCATATAACTGTCAGAATTTAATAAAAAGAGTTCAAAGTTTGAAGGCTTGTTTGCTGTGATTCCAATGTTCTTCGAACTCTTTTCTAAGCAATTTCTTCCACCTCTCTCCAAATTGAAGTCTACTTCATTAATTTTGCTAAAATTATAAGCAATTTTTTTAAAGTTTCACGTTGAATCAAATTAGCACACGACATCCGATGCAACATTAGAGTTCATCCATTATAAACCAAAAAAAAAACTTCAATCGATTTTTCATCTTTTTACCATAATCATGAGTGTTACATTAACCTGATTTCCCTCTGACCCAACAGTCAGTCAATCATTCATATCTTCTACATACATATATTTTTCTTTAATGTCTTCGCATTATCCTCCATATAAATCATTGCTTCATCAATTTAATCGCACATATGCAACCATTTCAAAACAACAGTTATGTATATTTCTCAATCTTTCAACTTGCTGCTTGCAATAAGTTGCAATCTGAATTATTAACGCGCAATACAACAACTATAAATAATAACGATACTAACACGATTTCAAAAGATTCAAGACATAAGAAAAACTCGAATGCCATCAGTTAATATTCTTGAACTTAATTATACCCAACCGTCATCGTCGTCGTTGAGTTTGACGCCGCCATAGTCGCCATATCGTCGTAAGCGTCATCAATAAGATACAAAAAATTACTAAGAAGATGAAGAAAATTATAGTTAATATATTTTTGTAATGTTTTTATTCTCCATTAATTTTATATGCAATTTCACTTTCTAACCTCCTCAACACTCTCAATAGAGTCAGCGCAATAAATCATAATTATGCGATAAGCAAAAAGAAACAAACCCA
Organism: Eupeodes corollae; assembly: GCF_945859685.1. Taxonomy (NCBI): domain Eukaryota; kingdom Metazoa; phylum Arthropoda; class Insecta; order Diptera; family Syrphidae; genus Eupeodes; species Eupeodes corollae. The sequence goes on along the minus strand of NC_079147.1, from coordinate 18,297,359 downwards.
ATTTATAGATACTTTATCGCGGATAGAGCGCAAGGTGCGAAGAAATATCAAAAAAAGCGCATAAAATATGCGATCAAAGATTAGTTGCAATGAATTTCCAATATTCCAACAATAAATGTGTGAAAATGTTAGAGATTTTTCATCATCAACACCAAAAGCAACATCAACAACAACGGTCACGTGCTGCTGCTATTCCCCGCCGCCAACTTTATCTTCTTTTGCTACGACTTTAACGGCAACGACAACGATAACGACACCAGCGCCACCGCTATCAATAATACCACCAGAAAAAATGATTTCTTCGCAGCAATTATTGTCCACTAAGGCGCAAGGTGAAAATGCTGTTGCTATCAATAATAACAGCAACATCTTAAGTAACCAGCAGCAGCATTTGCAGCAACGCATGCAACAACAAACAAGCGGTAACCAGCTTAGCAAGGCTGCCTCGTCTATGGCGATCAATCATCATAATAGAAACCACAATATTTCCAGTCAGCCGATAAAGAAAATCGAAAGTCATGCCACTCCCCCGGTTGCTATTCCGCCCAGATTAATGGCCGCCCAAACAGGCTGCTCGCCAGCCTCGAGTTTGTCTCTATCGTCGTCAACTTCCTCGCCATCTACATCGCCGCCACCTCCTCTACCGCCCAAACTTACAAAAACCCTATCGGCCGGTGTAATCCATCGTATATTGAACAACCCAAACATGGATGTAAGCACTGGTGGCGGTACTGGTGGCTACCTGAACCAGATGAGCCGCAGCATGATGGCTCCAAATCAAAAACCAATTACATCCATGGCCAACATGTCAAAATCAATAACCAACGATAGCAGTTTGAATAACAATCTCGACCTGTTGCTCGAAAAGAAACTTCACCTAACGAAAGATGTCTCAATACCAAGTGCTCCGACGATGGCTTCTGCTGCTACCACATCATCATCAGTCCCTGGCAAAGAAAGTGATTATTACGATGCAGAAATCGATTACATGAACAAGTATCTGCAGAGCTTGCCCGATTATGGTGAACTGGATAAGAAAATCCACAAGGAGTATAAAAAGTGCGAAGACCTCTGCGATCAAATGCAAAATTTCAACACCAATCATCAGCCTTTATCGCCATTTAGACGCCACCAACAACAACAACAGCAGCAACAGCCACAAGCGCAACCACTTTCTAAATCCAGTTCCCATCAAAGTGTAACATCAGCGGCAGCAGCAGCATCGTCTTCGGTTGGAATCAGGCCCCCCATAGTGTATCCCAGACCTGTTCTGACGTCGTCATCGATAAATATTCCAACTGCGGATGCCCCTGTCGCTGGATCGAAGTCTCGTCTGCAGTTTCCCTCCACATCTGCACCATTGCAACCTGCAACCAAACTTATGAGGAGCATATCCAGTTCGAATGTGCCACCACAATATGGAGTAGTACCTCCGTCCAAGCATATGCAAATGTTGCCACTGTCTAATGCTCCATCATTGATTGGTGGTGGTGCTGTTGCTGCTGCTCCCTCACCCTCGCAGGTGACAGCTTTGCAGAAAAGCGCGTCGAATGCGTCGATAAAATCCAACTTGAGTGCTGGCAAGCAGCTCATGAACAATTTCTGGTCAGAGAACCTGGGATCCGCGGTGAAAACGCCTAAAAAATCCATATGGAATTACGAGAAAATCTGTGCTCCCACAGCGACTGTCGTCGAACCGAGAAAGTTCAAGCCAACCCACGAACCCCAACCGAACAAGCTGCAAAAGAACTACTCGCTCTCCCATCTGGACAGGCAAATCCAACAGAGTGCGACGAAGGAGGACCTTTACAAGCTCATGTGCAATGACAATCCAGCGCCACCAGCTAAGCCGTCGATAACAAGCAGTTTCACGAGTAAAGTGCCAGTTAAAGTGATCCAAGCTAACAAGGAACCCGAAATGAGTCTGAACAAGAGTGTGTCATTGTCGCACGTGCCCGGCGGCGGCGGTAACATTGGGGTCGTAAAGTCGGCGAGTAAAACTCACATACCGTGCTATATGAAGCACCTCCCATCGCTGAGTCGAAGTACGTCCAATAGTGCGATTTTAATGAATCAGAAGGACATCAAGGAGAAACAAGCGCAAAAACCTCCTGCCCCGGCTCCACCTCTGCCAGCGGTAATGACAGCTTCGACCCCCCTTGCAGCATCATCATTGACAAATCCAGGTCTACTTAAGTCAGCATCAAGTTCAAGTGTTTTCTTGCCGAAATATCAACCGTTCTATTTGCGGCCTAATAATTCAGCAGTTCCGAAACATCAACAACAACAACAACAGCTGCAGCAACAGCAGCAAAAGAATCATCATCTAAATCCAACTCATGCAGATGTTTCTTCACCAGCATCTGCATCAAATATGACGCATGCGACACCACAACACGATCGGAAATCAGAGAACAGCAGTAGTAGCAGCAGCATAGCTACAAGCAATTGCTGCGCCACGCATTTGCCCCAGCTTTCAAAATTTACCTCATCATTTCATATTCCGCCGACAACATCTACGTCTACGTCGTCGTCTTCTTCGACAACGAATACAAGCAACAAACAGCAACAATTTAAAAATTCATCTGCGGCGCCGATGCCGGCGGCGGCGGAACCACAACAGCCCCCACCGTCAATAGCTGGTGGCATGGTTAGCGTTGGTGGTGGTGGTGGCTATAAAATTGCGAAAACACAGAGCAACGTTGATTTAGAACTTTCGAAACGCCAAAAAGATGCCGAAAATAAAATCGAGAAGTGTCTCAATGATATGTTAAAAATATCTTCTTCGACCAATTACAACCAACAGCAGCAGCAGCAAAATCAGCAACAACAACAGCAACAACAATTATCGTCAGTGAATTCCCCTGCTGCATCCTTGGCATCGTCGTCGTCGCAGTTGGGTTCAACCACAACAACGATGGCAAAGTCAGACAAATGTCATTTACATCAGCATCAACACCAACAACAACAACAACAACAGCAGCAGCAGCAGCATTCACTGCAACAACAACAAAATTCATTACAAATGCAACAACCTGTTATAGCGGCACCGCTTGGTTCAGCAGCTGTTTTGGGCGCCATGCAACAGAAATCATCACAAATTAGACCAAATCCCATTGGGAAATCATATAGCGCATCGCAAGTACATCAAGCTTATCACCGTCAAGCCATATTGCAGCATCAACAGGCGCAGCAGGAACAAATTCGACAACACCAACAGCAGCAACAACACCATCAACAACAACAGCAACAGAAAAAACCGTTAACAAGCTGGAATGCCTTCGGCATGGATCCTTACTTGCAGCAAAATCAAAAATTCATCAATCAGTCCAAATCTCAACAACAACAACAGCATCAGCAACAACCTGTCACTAACAATCTGTCATCAACAAGTAGTGGCGCTAGTGTCGGTGTGGGGACTTCACAATCAGCCGCAGTTCCGTCCAAAACTAATTTCTCATTTGAAAATGCGTTTTCCAAACTCAAGAACAACAAAGAGAACAAATTCCTTCCGGCTTTGGGTTTCCTTCAACAAAAACCCAACCCTTTATCTCATTCGGCCTCTTTTACGGTCGGTAAACCTACGGCGGCTTATCAACAACATCAAATGCATCAACACTTACCGACATCAGCGTCAAAACAAATGTTTAATAATTTTAAAAATGGCGGCGGTAGTAGTAGCGGTGGCGGTGGCGTTGGCAGTGGTTGTTGTTATAACTTGGGTCATTCCGATGAACGAAAGAACATTTTACAACCATTCGATCCGTACTATTATGCGAAACAACAAGCTGCGACGATGGGTAGCAATAATTCGAATGTAGGAGGAGGACAACAACAGCAACAACACCAGCATTATGCTCCTAACATATCGCAACCTCAACAAACTCCTGCGCAACAACAACAACTACAACAACAGCAAAACACAACACAACAATCATCTATATGTTTCAATCCTTGTAGTAATATGTCTAAATCAGCACTACATTATCTCGAGGTAGATTTATTGTGTTTTGAGATTTAATGAGTTGTCCTTGTCATCAACGGATGTTGTTTCGTTTTTATTTATGTTTTTGTTTTTTTCTTAAGGCGCTGCTTGTCTTTGGAGTGTCAAAATGTGCCCTTTGGAAAATGTTTTGATTGGTGTTTTGCTTTGGTAATAACAATTGCATGCTTTTAATACATTTTTTTAAAAATATTTATTACAAATCAAAAAATAACAATTTGGCAGCACTTTTTGGTTTAAAAATGGAGTACCTGTCTAAAATCTCACTCACTGGGTGCGTTCAGGTACATATGTAAATTTTTTGGTTTTAACGCCGGCAATGTAGTACAGATTCAAAAATGTCTACACCAGCCCCTACTTAATTGTCAAAATCTAATGGTTTGACATAAACAATTTAAGGTGTAATTTATCGACAGGTTAGAAAGCGTTGCTTCGAGTTATAATTTCTCTTCCATTCAGTGTGTTGTATAATGAATTTGTATAATCATTACAAATCTATTACCGTCAAAAATGACAGCGTTAGTTTTAGGCCAAATGACAACTTCAAAATAGGCTTTGAACCAACAACGATAGGAAAGTTTTTTCTTAATCCGCTTTTTCACTTTAATTTATCGCTGTTAAGACACCAATGACAGTTTCCACAAAGTGATGAATTTGATGTTTGAACGAAAAAAAAACGAGATAAAATAAAAATTATTCTGCTTTCGTTAAGTTCAAAACTTCAAATAAGTATTATAAGAAATTAAAAAATCATTTTTGTACAATCTTTGATTATGGGTTACCGTCAAAAATAACGGTTTTGGGCCAAATGACAGCTTCAAAATAGGATTTGAACCAACAACGATAGGAAAGTTTTGGCTTATAAATCCGCTTTTCCACTTGAATGTATCGCAGTTAAAAAACCAATGACAGTTTCCACAAAGCGATGAATTTGACGTTTGAACGAAAAAAAACGAGATAAGAATGAATATGATTCTGCTTTCGTTAAGTTCAAAACTTCAATCAATTATTATCAGAAATAATTTATGTACCATCTTTGCTTATCGGTTACCGTCAAAAATAACGGTTTTAGGCCAAATGAAAACTACAAAATAGATTTTGAACCAACAACGGTAGGAAAGTTTTTTCTTATAAATCCGCTTTTTCACTTTAATTTATCACTGTTAAGAAACCAATGACAGTTTCCACAAAGTGATGAATTTGACGTTTGAGCGAATGACTTTGACTCTGCTTTCGTTAAGTTCAAAGCTTCAATCAATTATTATCACAAATCAAAAATCATTTTTGTACAATCTTTGCATATCGGTTACAGTCAAAAATAACAGTTTTGGGCTAAGTGACAACTACAAAGTAGCTTTTGAACCAACGACGATAGAAAAGTTTTTTTCTTATAAATCCGCTTTTTCAATTTAATTTATCGCTGTTAAAAAACCATAGACAATTTCCACAAAGTTATGAATTTGACGTTTGAGCGAATGACTTTGACTCTGCTTTCGTTAAGTTCAAAACTTCAATCAATTATTATCAGAAATTAAAAATTCATTTTTGTACAATCTTTGCATATCGGTTACCGTCAAAAATGACGGTTTTGGGCCAAATGACAACTTCAAAATAGCTTTTAAACCAATACCGATAGGAAAGTTTTTTCTTATAAATCCGCTTTTTCATTTTAATTTATCGCTGTTAAAAAAATAATGACACTTTCCACAAAGTGGTTTTGAATTTGACGTTTGAGCGAATGACTTTGACTCTGCTTTCGTTAAGTTCAAAACTTCAATCAATTATTATTAGAAATCAAAAATCATTCTTGTTTGTTTTTCTTCCAAAAATATTGCATTTTTATTCTTTAAGTCATAAAGAAAAAGTTAAATTTGTTTACCTCGTTAAAATTTCTTTTTTTCGGGCAACATCTGATATTTATCGTTGTCGGATTTTATTTAGTGATTTTTTATATTAGTATTATTTTAATTCTTCTCTTTTTATTTGTGGTATGCCATTTATTTATTATTTTATCGTCATTTTTCCCACACGTCTATAGAATCTCTTTTTATTCGATTTATTATTGCAACCAATTTTAATTGTTGTTATATATGAAAGAATATTATTATTTGATGCAATATGGGTTCTTTGTCTTAAAACAAAACAAAATCAAATATTTATATGAATATGTCATGCTGCGTTACGTCTGTTGTGGTGAACTCTCGTAAATCATGAATCGTCGTATTTATACCATTAACCTCGATTTAGATAATCAAGCCATATTCATTATTTTGACAGACTCTGTCTGTTGTGTTTTATTGTCACAACTCACATAATTTGTGTTGTTGTTTTCATTAAACTGCATTATCATTCAAAGAGGGTAATAAACTTCGTTAAATGCATTGCGTCAAATGATTAATGGATTGTTTTTTTTTTAGAAGTAACTTACTGCTCCGCCTCACACAGTGTCAAGTAATTTCTTGGGAGTTAATAACAAAATTGCGTTAAAGAATTTTAATTAACCATTCGAACTGTCAAAAATACCGTCTCAGTTATATTATTATGCCGACAGTGTTGCAGTGCCCATTAAGACATAAAATGAATTCCAATACAACAACATAATTAATAATGGTATAAAATTGCCAATTTGACACTTTGATTGCTAATCTGTCAGTTTGAGGTTAAGTGAATTTTGACACCTCACGTCATAAGAATCCATGAAAACTAAATATAATGGCTAGAGTAATTATATCGACAGATTTGTTTTTGCTCACACTACCTTATCTCTATTTTCAAATAATTTATGAACTTCTAAATATAAATGTGCCTACTTTATCATAGGAATTTATAATAGACTTTTTCTTGTGTTTGAAAATGATGTCAAGGTTCTTTCAATCTCCTCGTTATGTTTACACTTAAATTTTGTCCATTTTTAAATTAATATTGCACTTCTATCGATTTGTTTATCTTTGATGGGCATTCCTTAGCGCTAATATATCTTTTCGCGGTTACTAGATCGAGTAGTTTTTTTTTCTTCAAAAATGTATATATTTTGTTTTTCTTCTTTTCACATACCTCCTATATTTTTCAAAAAATCTATTTCCTCATTTTGGTCGATAGAGGGAGAGCAGATTTGTTTTTGTGGCCGATGAGAAATGATTCTATTTTTAAATATTTCAAAAAGAAAATACAAAAATTTTAACAAAAAAAAAAACAGAACTAAACTAAACTTTTTCAATTGACTTGTTGAATATACAAAATAATTATTTAGTCATTTTGAAGATCACCGCATTCATTTAAAGATACTATAGTGATGGTGATGCCGCGATGTTGTTGCTCCTTTACGATATGCGCTATAGAATTTATTTGTCAGCTAAATAAATTCGGCGGATTAATTGAAATTTATTGCATACATGAGGGCAGTTTGTGTGCCTGTGTCCATATTAATGTAACTTATGCTTAACATCAATTATTATGCTAGTTCTGTTTAATATATTGTATGTTGTGTGCTTGTCAAAAATATAAAAGTTCATTTAAATCATATAGAGGGGAAGGCGTGTTCAAATTTGTTTTTTTTTTCTTGCCGATGTATAGTCCTCTTATGTCACTTTAAAAATCAAACAGATCTTCAATGTCAAACCTTATTCACAAATACATAAATTTTGATTGATGTTATGACGATTAAGTTATTAAACTTAAAGTTTTATTCATTTTTGTTTATCTGAGAAAGTATAATCAATTTCAAATCTACATATTCGAATCAGCACAGCTCTCGATAGAATTGACTGGACAATTAGGCCTGTTCGGTATATAAATCTTCAATTTAGCGCATATAATTACAAATGTCATGGAAATGTGACATAATAAATGACGGAAAATGTCATCCTACTTCGACATTTATGTCACAGAAAAAGATATACCTAATATTAATGAATAGCGTTATTTGCTTCAACAAACCATACATAAATTTTACAGTTTTTGAAATACTTTTTGCACTTGTCACTTTCAGCTGTGTTATTTCGTTTAAGATTAAAAAATCAAATGACATTGAATTCTATGCATTCTGTTTTAGCTGCCAAATATTAAAAATTCCAAAAAGAAAACATACAAATTCAATATATTAAATGTCACATTGAAAATAGGTTCGTTCTCGAAAAAAATCCTTTTAAAAGTTTTGACGGAAACGTCATTCAGTTTTTATTTTTGCAGATCTGCGTCACTCCTATTCATTTTTTTCATTTTTGACAGAAGATTTATGCAAATTTTTAAATGAATTTAAATTTAATTAGATTCAAAATTATGTGATAAATTACATTTATTGGAAAAAATCAAAAATTCATATTTCGGCGCCAAATTATAATCTTACAAGTTCATCATATTTGAATTTTTGTGTGTGTTTAGATGGGCTTAAAACTAATGCTGGTCTATTGCCAGCACGCGCTTATAGCTTTTCATCGTACATAATAAAGAAAATAATACCGTGTCGGATAGTTTATAGATAGTGGCTGCCCAAGTCGAGAAATACTTCCCACCCTTTCACCGGTTTTTTCCTTCACAAGTCCAAAAAATATACTTTTTCGATGAGGTATGAATATGGCAGTTTGAAATAGACCAAATGCCATAATTTTGTAAGGGTGACTAATATAACATATAAGTTGTTTGTTTCTTATTTAAGACTCACTATAGTACTTTTTAATGTTCTAATTATAAGCGTGAGAGATTTGTAGAGATGATATTGTCGAGCATATATACGAACGGACTTGATGTCTAATGTTTTGACTAGTCATTTTGTTTTTGAAATACGGTCCTATCGAATCTACATGATTTCACCACAAGCTACGGTACGAAAAAGTCTTGTATAGCGTTGTAGTAACAAATTAATCAATTACGCATGTTGCTGGTTGGTTAAGGTCTTCAACATGAAAAATATGTTTTTTAGATGTTTATGCCAAGTTTTGTATATTTATTTTTAAAATGTAATTTCTTTTAATTTTTGTTTTAAATAGTTTTGGGTCAGTGACATTGAAAAATCATTTTGCAGAACTTTTGGCTTTGACATTTCCGATTGAAAACGTCACAAAGCACAGTTTAGTAAACTGAATGTGCCCTGTTTACAATCGGTTGTGATATTTGACAGGAGTTTGATATTCACGTAGAATTTGACATTTGATCAGAGGATTTTGATGTTTACAATCGATTCTATTATTTAACAGGAGTTCGATATTTACAATCGAATTTTTTTCTTCTCTAAATTTTTGTTTTAACATTTGCTTTGACATTTCCCGATTGTTCACCATATTTGGTTGTCAACTAGCAGTATCGAAAATCATACAACTTACTGAAGGACAACATCCTTATAAACTCTTTTAGAGTTTCTTTTCAATTGGCTTTGACATTTCCGATTGAAAACGTCACAAAGCACTGTTTAGTAAACTGCATGTGCCCTGTTTACAATCGATTGTGATATTTCAAAGGAGTTCGATATTTACTTAGAATTTGACATTTGATTAGAGGATTTTGATGTTTACAATCAATTGAAAGGAGTTCGATATTTACAATCGAATTTAACTTTTGAGAGGATTTTGACATTTATTTTCTTTACATTTTTGTTTTAATTGCGTGTCGTTGAAAAATCATTGCAAATAATATTTTGCTTTGACATTTCACGATTGTTCACCATATTTGCTTGTCAACTATCAGTATCAAAAATCATACAACTTACTGAAGGACAACATCCACATAAACTCTTTTAGAGTTTCTTTTCAATTGGCTTTGACATTTCCGATTGAAAACGTCACAAAGCACTGTTTAGTAAACTGGATGTGCCCTGTTTACAATCGATAATGTGATATCTGACAAGAGTTCGATATTTACATAGAATTTGACATTTGATTAGAGGATTTTGATGTTTACACCCGATTAAGATATTTGACAGGTGTTCGATATTTACAATCGAATTTAACTTTTGAGAGGATTTTGACGTTTTTTTCTCTAAATTTTTGTTTTAACATTTGCTTTGACATTTCCCGATTGTTCACCATATTTGCTTGTCAACAAGCAGTATCAAAAATCATACAACTTACTGAGGAGAACATCCACATAAACTCTTTTAGAGTTTCTTTTCAATTTGCTTTGACATTTCCAATTGAAAACGTCACAAAAGCACAGTTTAGAAAACTGCATGTGCCCTGTTTACAATCGATTGTTATATCTGACAGAAGTTCGATATTTACATAGAATTTGACATTTGATTAGAGGATTTTGATATTTACAATCCATTCTATTATTTGACAGGAGTTCGTTATTTACAATCGAATTTAACTTTTGAGAGGAGTTTGACGTATTTTTTCTCTAAATTTTTGTTTTAACATTTGCTTTGACATTTCCCGATTGTTCACCATATTTGCTTGTCAACAAACAGTATCAAAAATCATACAACTTGCTGAAGGACAACATCCCAAAAATTCTTTTACAGTTTTTTTTCAATTGGCTTTGACATTTCCAATTGAAAACGTCACAAAGCACAGTTTAGTAAACTGCATGTGCCCTGTTTACAATCGATTGTGATATTTCACAGGAGTTCGACATTAACATAGAATTTGACATTTGATGAGAGGATTGTGATGTTTGCAATCGATTGACAGAAGTTAGATATTTACAATCGAATTTAACTTTTGAGAGGATTTTGACGTTATTTTTCTTTAAATTGTTGTTTTAACTGTTTGTCGTTGAAAAATCATTGCAAAGAATATTTTGTTTTGACATTTCACGATTTTTCACAATATTTGCTTGTCAACTAGCAGTATCAAAAATCATACAACTTACTGAAGAAGAACATCCACGTAAACTCTACATATTTTCTTTTGATAAACAAACACTGGTGAGTGGTGAATATTTTATGATATTTACAGATTTGTCATTGCTTTAAAAGGTGCATTGACAGTTAAAACACCAAACTGCCCTAATTGAAAATCCCTTTATAAACCCAAGAAGAAAGACTGGAAGATTCAGATTACTTTGTCATCTGTCAAACAAAGAGAAATGGAATAAACAGTAAGCAGATGTGGTACAGGAACTAAGAACTGTCATTTAAGATTATTCTCTGTTATTGTCATTCAAAAAGTAACAATTCATTGGAATTATTTAATTTTTGACCTCGATTTACTTGCATATTTGACTTATTACAAAGAGTAACAAAAGACGTGTTGTGTTTTTCTTGAATTATTGAGAAGAAAGTCATTTGTCATTTTAAAGATGAAACAAAAAAAACAATACTTTCTTTTGTTTTGTAAATAAAATGATGACAATAAAACACTGTTCATTATTTTCCGTATTTAAACCCGGAAAAGTGAAGAAATTAAGAATCAAAACAATGAGATTATCAAGATGAGTTAAATTATTCAAATCCACTCATAGTTCTCTTAATTTGAAAACTAAAACACTCTTAATGAAAGCAAAACGTTATCAAACATTCCCTTAAAAATTGAAAATTTCAAAATGAAAAACCATCCACCACCGATTTTAAACAAAAGTATTTACCTTCCACTCAACTTGGGAGATATTTCTTTTTTTGTTCTGTCAAAAAATATAGAGAAAACTCTTGGATATTTTTATATTCACCACACCCAGTTGGTGGTGTGGTAAGTTTCTTCCTCTCTCTTTCGATTGGGCTGTGTTTCAAAAATAGCTCATTTTTTCGTCTTCAAATCAAAATCACACCAAAGAAAGGAAATATTATTTTTGTATTTGATTCAGAACCCAACATTGTATAAATGTTTACTATATATTTTTTTGTTTTTCAATTTTTACGGTGGTGGCGAGAATCAAATAAAATTACACTCAATTTCCAATATTATCAGCCTTGTCTTGCTTGTGAGCTTGCAACACACATCGCAACCCAACAATAAGCAGCAAGCGCAGCTGTGTATGGGGAATAAAAAATTATTACGCGGATTTGTAATTTTCGAAAATTTCCCTTAGTCACTTTTGAAAATTATAGTTTACCGGGAGAGCCGTAATACTTTTGTTTTTGGGTTGGTTTTCTTGTCTAGTGTATATAATTCGGGATGTATTTTTTCGGAACAGCATATTTGCGACAGTGCGAAACATATTTAGCTCTGAAACGTCGTGAATTTCGTTTTTCAATACGGGAATGGAGGTCAAATGTTTGTTGAAGTGAAGAAAATTAAACATGTGGGTTTTTTTTCGCATGGCAGCTCTCGCTTTGAGGGAAAGTGCATCGAAAATAAAAATTGTATTTCGAACACCAATATTTCAAAACCAGTGATGGGGTCATATAGATCATTTGTGAATTTAGTCTTCCGTGAAGATATTTATCTTATTTTGCAACGTCTTTTCATCGCATTGACGTAGATGTTTTTTTAAAAAAATTTCAAATTGAAAATTTATACATATTTCAACGAAAAAAATAAGATCTTATTATTAAATAAAAATGAAAGTTCTATTTTTGTCAAGCTAAATAAAAGTTCCTGTTTATCTTTCGGTGTGTGATGCTGCATAGCAGTGTTTTCGTGTTGTGTTATTCTGTTTATTTATCTTCTTTATTTTTTTTTTTTTTTTGAGTTTTCGAAAACCTTCTGTCACTTTTGAGGGCTGAATCTATTGTTAAAAAATGTACTTCTATTGCTTTTCCTGATCGAAGTGATATTATTTTGTAAAACAAAAATTTAAAATAGTTCAATAATATAAAAGAATCAAAAATACCATCAAAATACAAAATAAAAAGAAATAAGTAAAATCTACTTGAGAGTGAAAAAATGTGTTCTAGTGCCAATTCAATGTGAAACCGATGTTCCGAGCTATTTGTGTATTTGGAAACTAATTCAAAATAAAATTACCTATACAAAAAATAAAGTACGGAAATCTAACAACAGAGAATACAAAATGCTACTGGCTAATTGTTCTATTGAATATTTTGTTGCTCTTTTTTTTCAAAATAGTGAAATATTTTCAAGAAGATTTTAGTTCATTTGAATTCATTTACTACTTCGGCTATTATGGCTGTCAAATCAATCAACTAAAATATGTTACAAAGAAATTTATTTCACATTTGGGTCAGAAAATTTAGTTAAATATAACATTTGATATCATTCTGGGTTGCAAAATTTGAATTCAACATTTCCCTGTATATTTTTTCACCATGAAAGAGGTGGGATTGTTTTGACGTTTAAATTATTTTGAAATGTTTTTACATATTATTTTTTTTTCTTTATATCCCATATCAATTGTGTGTACAGTGAACACATCCTTAAAAGTAAACAAACTGTCATCGAACATGGTATTTTCATTTGGCGTTTTTCTTTTTTAGTTCAGAGCTGAGCACTGAGCAGAGTCTGAGCGAATAGAGAAGAGTTCTGAGCAGAGTATGTTCAGCGCTCTTTGATTGAATTATGAAAAAACTTGGGCACTAAACTGTCATGATTTAAAATGTCGCCTGTTTGAAGGCGTTCAAAATTGTCTTTAATCAAATTAATTAAAAAAACAGTCAGAGTTTATTCATTTGAAGTCTAAAATATATTTGATTCATAAAAATGTTATATGCAATTAGTTTTTTCTAAATTATCTTTCCTTCTGCACTAAAGCTACCAGCCTCTTCCGCCATTTTTATCGTTTGACGAAGGATTTTTTTAATTTACCGGCTTTCAAATGTCAAATTGTTTGTGTTTAGCATTTTACTCTGTTCTTTTATTTTGAGCTCACAGAGCGCGCTCTGAACATGTTCAGAACTAAAAAAGAAACACGAATTTGAAGCTCTGAACGATCAGAGCTCAAAAAGAAACACAATTTTTTTTTTGACAGTTCGAGCTCTGCTCTGAACTGGAAAAGAAATTGTCATGTGCAGTTCAACTTTCGCTTTCAGTTCACAATTTGATTGTTTGGGTTTAAAAGTTGAACTCATGTGTCAAATAGTGTTTTTCATTGACAAGAAGTTTTACCGTCTATCTTGGGGTATTATGACACTCTCAGTTTTACTTAAAAGCAGAAAAGCTATGTAGATAGACATTTTCTAAATGAATAAACATTTCTAATTGTACATTTTCTAAATAAATGTAAATTTTCTAATTTTTAAAGCATTTCAGGGAGTATTTTTGTAAGAGAAGTCAATGGATGTTTATTTTAATGTAAAAAAGAAAGTCTAGCCGAACAAAATAACAGACGCCCGACTTTATTTTCCAAATCAGTTCTGTGTACAGTGAACACATCCTTAAAAGTAAACTAACTGTCATCGAACGTGTTATTTTCATTTGGTCATGTGCAGTTCAACTTTCGCATTCAGTTCACAATTCGATTGTTTAGGTTCAAAAGTTGAGCTCATATGTCAAATAGTGTTTTTCATTGACAAGTAAAATGAATAAACATTTCTTAATGTACATTTTCTAAATAAATGTAAATGTAAATTTTTTAAATAATTACAGACTCCCCACTGCTAAGTTCTTTTTCATGAAATTTCGTATGAGCAAATAGAACATTTTCGGCTTTTTGTCTTTGATAACTTTATCTTAAAAATATTGAGTCTATTTTGAGGCATTGGTCTTATCTTTTATGTAACTAAAAGTGTAAAATCACAAACCTCGAAGTCCAATTCCGATCACCTGTTCAAGAAGGCAAGCAGAACTTTGAACGGTGTAATTGTAACCGTTTGCCATATTTGAAAACGTTTGAAAAGTTGATCGTACTATTCTTAGCTATTTCTCAGTTTTCACTTGTCAAATGTCAAAAATGACAGCTAACTAAAAGCGAGCAATTCTGGGTTTAAAGTGTGATAACTATTAAACACATCCTTAAAAGTAAACTAACTGTCATCGAACGTGTTATTTTCATTGTGTCATGTGCAGTTCAACTTTTGCTTTCAGTTCACAATTCGATTGTTTAGGTTCAAAAGTTGAACTCATATGTCAAATAGTGTTTTTTATTGACAAGTAGTTTTACCGTCTAACTTGGGCTATGATGACACTATCAGTTTTATTTGAAAGCAGAAAAGTTATGTGGCTAGACATTTTCTAAATAAATGTACATTTTCTTATCTGACAATTTTCTAAATAAATGTACATTTTCTATTTTGAAAAGCATTTCATTTAAATATTTAAAAAAACGAGTATTTTTGTAATGGAAATCAATGGATGTTTAATGTTTATTTTAATGCAAAAGAAATTTTAATGTAAAATAAAAAAAAATCGGCTTTTCGTCTTTGGTAACTTTATCTTAAAAATATTGAGTCTATTGTGAGGCATTGGCCTTATCATTCATGTAACTTAAAGTGTCATATCACAAACCTCGATAGCCAATTCGGATCACCTGTTCAAGAAAATAAGCAGAGCTTTGAACGGTGTAATTGAACAAAATGTTTACCGTTTATCGTACTACTTTTAATTATGGCTCAGTTTTCACTTGACAGATGTCAAAAATGACAGCTATCTTAGAAGCGAGCTATTCTACATAAAACTTGTTTTTGAAGACCATAGAAGTGGTGACATATATGTACCTACAATAACACATTACGGATGGGTTTAAGGGGTGATAACTATTGACTATTTTTTGCATTTAATCTAAAGTTTGAAAATAGATATTGATGAACAACAAATTTATGGAGATTGGTCCCCTCAAATAAAAATGTTCCCAGAAACTATTATATCTTAACATTGAAAGTTATATTTGACCTTACTGTAAATTTACCCTTGTTTACCCTATAATATATCCGAGATTTCAAATATTTGTTTCTATCTAAAGGAATTTCGTATTTTTTTCGAAATTGATTGACCCAAAGATCTTAGGAATTCTAATTTTTATATATTTACCTACGTTTAGTTAGATTTTTGTATTTATTTTGTTCTTCCAAATATAAATTCAGCAACATTCCTATTTGCCTCAGTTTGAAATAAATTTCTTTGTAAACAAAATATTTATTGTCTTCCCACTCGTTCCTATAATAATAATTATTCGTAAATTAAATTTGCAATTTTTCTTCCCTTAAACAACGCATCTGACTGTGTGTGATTTACAGAGTAAAATGAAGAGAACAATATTTAAAAATTGTTGCTCCATGTTTACATTTAATTAATTATAATATAATGTGCTGCTAAGAGAAAAATAAGTTTTTAAATTTAAAAAAAAAAAACAAAAAAAACCTACAATAAAATAAATAAATAGAATGGAAAAACGCGAAAAAAGCTCAACGATTGCGTCGAGAAAAACTTTAACACCACCGCCAGTCGAGTTAGCAGTGTCGCCATCTTCAGCATCGATTGCTACAACGACGACGGCATCATCATTATCATCTTCAACACCATCTACCGCAACAACTGCAACATCATCATCAACGCCGAGGCGCAATCGTTATATCCGAAGCTCGACAGCAAGTGTTACACAGTTATTGTCGGATAGTTGCAACAGCCTGCTGCAAAGATTTCGTCGAAATCCAAGCGAAAGACCTGAAAAAAGGCAAAATCGGTAACACAAAAAAAAAATACTTCAAACCAATTTTTGAAAAAAGTTAAATTAATTCCTTTAAAATGAAAAGAAGAAGATTAACGGTTTAATAATGGTGCATGTCAAGTTGCAGTGATTTTTTATCAAATGCTAAAAGTTATATAAAAACAAAATGAGAGTTTGACACTTTGCGCGATGACTAAATGTCAAAACTCCTTAAGTTTAAGAGTAACGAATCGTTACTTTATTTTTGTATTAACGCCCAAATAAAAGTGTCATTTAAAGGTGGTTCTAAGGACAATAAAAGATATTGATTATCCTTCTTGAACTAAGATTAATCACAAATCACAAGTTTCTCAAACATAAAACGAATCAAGAAATGAATAGAAGAAAATTTAAATGATAAAAATAGCGTTCGCCTAAGTTTAGCTAACATTTAATCGAATCGAAACGAAAAGAAAAATCCAATCAAGAAGACAAAAATGTATTTTTATCAACAGGTTTGATGCGAAAGCTTTTCAAATGAAAGCTTTGTACGAATTAATTCTTATAATTTTGTTATTTTTTTTTTGTCTAAACATTTCAATTCTGCGTACGCGCGTTGCCAAATTTTTCTAATTCTATTTTTGAATTTATAGAAAATTCATCAATTTTTGTAGTGTGTGAGTTTAATGTTTTCTTTTTTTTCAAAAGTGAGAGAAAGAAAAACTATTAAAATAATGCTTTCCTTTCGGATTCTCTCGAATCAAATTCTTTCTCTCACTCTCTCTCTCTTTCTGTATTATGTTCGAGTTCAAGGTTAGCGGTTCTAATTCTAAATACATAAAACAACGAACTACTCGTTTGTTTTTCAAAACTATATAGGTAAATAATGCGAGGTTACTTTGTTTTCTTGGTCATGTTTTGAAAACCATGGTTAAGGCACCTTTAAGTAAATAAAAACACCAAACACAGGAAGTGTTTCTTTTTTCGGTTGACTTGGCGGAAATGTTTATTTTCATGGTTTTGTGACATTTTTTTAGCTAAGGAAAAAAACAAGACATCAGGAACCGCTTTTTAAAAAATCAATTTCAAGGCATAGTTCTAGTTTTATGTCTTCAAATGTCACAACAAAATAAATCGTGTTGATCCCACTTTTACGGAAATTTCCGTCATCTATAATTATTGTTTGAAGTTCAATGCAAATGTCAAAACCAATTCTTACCATATTCTGAATGATGTCCACTTCAAGGAATTTAAAATATCAATTTTTGTGTGCCATTTCTTAATGGATATAGAATTTCCAATAAGAATATGTTTTATAATTACATTCCATTTTTAACAATTTAAGTTGACAGGTGATAGTTGTACGAATGCTGTCAGTTATAATTAAATTGTCAAAATTAATTTTAAATGGCAGATTTTATGAACAAAAGTATTTTTTCACCTTAGAACAAGAAATACGGAGACATGAAAGTAATTTTTTAACAAAATTAGTTGTTTGTGTTTTCAGTTTTTTTCAGCAGAACGGTCCTTATTTTAAATAAGTTTTTTTTTTCAATCAAAAAGTATCTAATACTTTTATAATAAAAATCAATCTTTAAAATTCTCTTGGCGTTATACAAACTTTGTAATAATTTTATAGTTTTAGTGACAATAGTTTTGACAGATGATTTTTGATCTGTATAAACTGCTCCATTTTTGGACTGTTTGTAAAAATGGCGAACTCTATAGATTTTATTCTCCAAATCAGTTTCAACAAACAACAAAATATGACATTTCATAATTTTGACTGTTTGAAATGTTCTAGTTTTCATCCTTTCTTCAAATTTACAATCGAATTTCTCATAAAAGAAGAACTGTCATCCAAGGTCCCCGCGCTGTTGTAACACTTAAATAAAAAACGCGTATTGATGTCAATGTTACAAAAAAAGATTTATTCTTCGAAGAGCACATGATATTGAAACGAGATTTTATTTCCTCACTTAGTCATTTTGACAGGTATCAAATTGAGGCTTAAATAAAAAACTCGTATTGATGTCAATGTTACAAAAAAAATGTTTTCAATGATATCTTCCTCGTATTTCCCATGACATTAAAACGTTCTTTTATTTCCTCACAGTCATTTTGACAGATGTCAAATTAATGTTTATTTTTGACAGTTTGTTAAAATGGTGAACGTTAGAGATTTTATTCTCCAAATCAGTTCCAACAAACAACAAAATATGACATTGCATAATTTTGACCTTTGAAGCGTTCTAGTTTTCATCCTTTCTTCAAATCTAAAATCAAATTTCTCATAAAAGAAGAACTATCATCCAGGGTCCCCGCGCTGTTGTAACACTTAAATAAAAAGCTCGTATTGATGTCAATGTTACAAAAAAAGATATCTTCTTCGTTGAGCTCATGATATTGAAACGTGCTTTTATTTCCTCACTCTGTCAGCTATTGCAATATTCAGGAATTCAAAACCAATGTGCACCGACATCTCCTTTCAACCCCTCTCTCCCTTTCCTAGTGCTCACACTGTGTCTACATAATAAGGGTAATATATCCCCTTGAGTGTGCGCTTATTATAAAAAAAAAAAAAATCAGTTCCAACAAACGACAAAATATGACATTTCAACCTTTGAAGCGTTCTAATTTTCATCCTTTCTTCAAATCTAAAATCTAATTTCTCATAAAAGAAGAACTGTCTCGTATTGATGTCAATGTTACAAAAAAAATGTTTTCGAAATATCTTCTTCGTATGGCACATGACATTGAAACGTGCTTTTATTTCCTCACTCTGTCATTTTGACAGTAGTCAAATTATGGTTCATTTTTTACTTTGTGATAAAATGGTGATCGTTAGAGATTTTATTCTCCAAATCAGTTCCAACAAACAACAAAATATGAAATTTCATAATTTTGACAGTTTGGAGCGTTCTTCCTTCATCCTTTCTTCAAATCTAAAATCAAATCTCTCATAAAAGAAGAACTGTCAGCCAGGGTCCCCGCTGTTTAAACACTTAAATAAAAAACTTGTATTGATGTCAATGTTACAAAAAAAAAATGTTTTCGTAGAGCACATGATATTGAAACGTGCTTTTATTTTCTCACTCTGTCATTTTGACATCTCCTCAACACAAACACATGTTTCAACAATAAATTTTTCATGTTTTTCTTCATTTCACACCGGAAGGAAGCTCCAAATAACCACATATCACTTTCGTCTCACTGCATCAATAATAATTCACTACTTCTGATATAATGTTGTGCTGCTGCTGCTGATGATGCACATCTATAGATGACATTGTCCCAGTGCTAGAGCTAAGTTGCATCAAATAAAAATACCTCAAAAATAATAAAATAGGCGCACATACAAAAAAAAACTGAACTAAATCTCTAGACTCTCAGACTTATTTATTTAATATTTCGAGTCAATTAAAATTAAAAAAAAATATATTTTAAATTTAGATCAAGAGAACCCATTCAAGTTGATCTAGCTCAATGCGAACGCACTTTATTGCACACGCAGCAGGTAAAGCAGACGAGTCTCTGAAAGCTTTAAAAATATGCCAAGACCCTACCTATTCAAAAAATTGTCCGAGATACGTCATTTTCATCTTTTAATTTTTTTTTTGCTATAAGGGGAAAATTGTCTTTAGCTATTCTTTCCGAGAAAAACCAGCCGTTAAAATTGAAGAGAGAAGAAATTTAATTTTCCAACACCCCCGAAAAAAAAATAATTTTCAAAACCGATAATTTACATTTTTCTTCTACTTTTACCCCCACTGACGTCGCGACGTCTACAACTTGCCCTCACTAGATATTAACCTGTGGGAAATTTTTTTCGTGTTGAGATTCGATTTACCCAGTCTCATCAGTGAAACCGTGAAAACCACTCGTTTTTGACGTGAAGCTCCACATTTTCAACGTTCAATCTTCTTCTTTTCGTAACAAAAAAATATACATATATTTCAAAAATAAGTAAAATTTCTGCTTTGAAATTCACTGTAAAATAAAAAAAACTAAACGGACGTTTCTTTTCTGTGTTTAAAAAAAATAATAGCTTCGAGCTAAGTCCATCGGAATCCGCTCCAGATATCAATTCAAAAAACGATTCCATGAGTGATCGCAGTCGGAATCGTTACAACACATCAACGTCCGGCTATGGAAGTGGTACCGGAATCTCATCCGCTCTAGATAGGTTACGTTCGAATCTAAGTCCAGTTAGTTCGTATTATAAACCGTTAATGCGTACATTCGGTCGACGTGATGACGAATCAACAACAGTTTCAACCACAAAAGTTAGTTAAAAGACTTAAAATAAAAATTTCAAAAATGATGGGAGGAAAGTTTTGCAAAACAAATACTGTCATAAGTTTTCGAAATACGATTTGCGTTGACATTTCTGAGTCAGAAATCTGGAATAAATCATCTTTGTGTATGTTGTGTATGTGGAAGCGCGGAGGCGTATAGTGTACCTGTGCTGCCAATAGCTTTCTTTTTTTTTCTTCTTTCAAAAATTCAATTGACGTGAAATATTTTTCGTTTTCGAAAAATAACAAAAATTATAAGTTGATTCACAAAATGTGGGAAATTAATTTGCTTATATTTTATTTGTTTATTTTCATTAAAATGAGAAAAAAAGCTCTTTCCAAAATGTGAGATTTATAGGCATTTGCTTATTTCGAATGCTTTAAAATTGAATTTTAAGTTTATTTTGCTTTACGAATTTAAACAATGCCAAAGAAACTTAATTAGAAAAATATAATATTGCGCTCTCACAAAGTCATATACACAAACACAGAGAATGAACAGGAAGGTCGTATAGAATCTATTTGCGGGCCATTTTGTTTTATAGAGACTTTTAATTTAATTGTTTATGATTTGATTTTTGTTTTCTATTAAAAATAAATATAAATTTGTTATTCCTTCTTATATTTAAAAATAATTCAAAACAGGTCGTTAATATTGAAACTATGCTTTTGTTTCGAGGTCAACGGGTTTTCACTTTTCTATAAGTTGCCAATTTTCTCATGTCTAATTTTTGATAGGACAAAAATAACCTCATGTGTACTTTTTCCTTCGAAAATGACAGATGTCACTTTGACGTTTGTATGTGTTGACATCTTTCGAGCAAAACTTTCTTCCTAAATTTATGACTTTCAAGAAAATCAGTACTCAATAATTATTCTAATCTTAGAAAAAAGACAATGGCGATAGAAATAAAACGCCAATAGCCGATGGTAAGTCAGTTTCGACAATATCCCGCCTCGAATCGAAATACTCGGATGTTTTGGATCGTTTTGCCAGGAGAAAACGTCACAATGACAAAGATCGTGACAAAACACTCGAACCAGATGGCCCAGGAAATCCATTGGCACGTTCCTCGACATCAGTTCAAATACCAAGTACGTCAGGAGCTGGTCTTGGCAGCTCGTATTCATTTAGTACTGCCGATAGAAAAGAACGAACGCCATATCGATTAGCGGGACGGAATAAAACAACCAAATATTTGGTTGATTCGGCTGATAGTGGATATTTGACAAGCAGCAATGGTAGATCTCGACCAGAATTGACCACGCTGAATGACAGTCCACGTTATGGTCGGGGACTGAATAGCTACGAGTATGATCCCCTTCTTGCGGGAAGCAGATACAAAGACTCGGCCTATGATCCTACGAATAGATATGCCTCGAGTTTTAAGCCTCGCAGTGGATTGGACTATAGCCACTACTACGACGGTTCTCGGGGATCGGACAAGGAGAACCAGTACAAGTCGCGTTATGATCCCGACGAACTGTACGCCGATCTGAATAACCACTACGAACCTGAAGGCGGTTCGAGAAGACGGCAGAAATCGTATCGCCGCAATAACACTACCGGTGATTCGGTAGCCTTGCGATACCATATTCCAGACTATGAGCGTGAACCGTATGCGGCAGCCGCAGCCACTGCTTCAGCCAGCAGTCGGTTCACCGGGCGAAATAACCGCAGTTCGTATGGAGTGCAACGGTCAAAAACCCAAGGCAATATTTCCGACTTCGATATGCGGGAATACGAAGAAGGTGAAGACCGATCATCGGAAGACAATGCTGCAATTTTGGCAGCTCTCAAAGAAGACAACAATGATGCAGAAGCGAGGGCTTTTTCCGATCGCATCGCCAAGAGAAAACAAATCAAGAAAATGATCATGAAATACGCCCAGGATGATGCCTACGACGAACAGGGACACGAAAAACATGACACCAAGACAACAGTCACCGATGGTAGCAAGGATGAGGACAACCAACGATCTCATGTAACTAGCCCCAGTCGTGGAAGTTCGCCCAAATCTACTAAATCCACAAAAATCAATCACGATACAATAAACGACAGAAACAACAACAACACAACCTCCTCCTCTTCCTCCAACACCGCCACAACATCAAAAATTACAGCCCCCACCATCACAGCCTCTGGCTCAAGTCGAAAACTTAAATCCCCTCCTGCGTCGATATTGCGTAATGATCGTGATCGTTATGCCACGCGTGATCAAAATCTGCACTTCAATCCCAGAGATTATGCTGTTAGTAGTCGACAGTTTTATAATCCCATGGTTTTGCCAACAGCAGGATCTGCCGCTAGTAGTGGTAGTCACCTTAGCAAATACCCTGCCTCCTACAAGTCCTATTTGTTTGACAGCAATCACAATCGATTGTTGAACAGCAGGAAGCCAAATATTGGAGCAACAGCATCCAATTCCTCGGCAGCAGCATCTGCCATGTACTCGTTAGCCAAGTCTTCGTCTTCATCGGCTTTGTATGGGCACAAGTCACGCATTCCAAAAACACTTTACTCCTTTGTAAGGATTTTTTAATTCTACTTTTAAAGTTTTTAAAATTAGTTTAAGGTTTTCTTTTGCTGCTTAAGCTTGTGCAAGCCAAACAAAAAAAATCGAGCTTAATAATTAATAACAATTAAACTCTTATATATCGCCAAACCAAAAAAACACACATTTGACAAATTTTATTTATTGATTTGTGTTTTTGTTTATTTTTGTTTTTGTGTTGATTTGTTTAATTAATAAAATTTCCAGATGGAATCTCAACCGACTAAGTGAGACTAACTTTGTGCCTGCAATTTGTGCTTGCCTAAAATGTTGTGTACTTAAATAAATATTTTGGAGTGTCTCTACTAATCACAGTTTTATACTATAGGTAAAATCTTGAACTTTGCTTATTTTTTTAAACTTTTGTTTTTTTTTTTGTGAAACAGAAACAAATATTATGGAATTAATAAAGTGTAAGGATTTTTAAGTTTTATACTTTTTTAGGTACTTTAGTGTAAAATATTAAGAATTAAAGAAAAAAAAGGATAACATATACAAATTTTTTAAATAACTAGTTATTAAACAAAATAAGCAGGCTCGGTAGAAAGTATACTTTTGTTTATACTTTGAAGTTATTAATTGGATAGAAACATAAAGGTTAACAACTTATTTTTTGCGCAAACAAAACAAGGTTCAAATAAAATATTACAATAATTTTTAATTAAAAGAAGTTAAATATTCTATTATGATTTAAAAAGATATCAAACGTTCCACATTAATTAAAAGTCCACTGAAAGAGCTCACTTATAACAAAGAAAACACTCTTATTGGTAATAATACAAATTAAACAAACAGAACTGGACCGAAATGGCAACCTTGTGGTATGCGAGAGAAAACGTCAAACAATTACACGTTCATTAAAGTTTCTATTCCCTTAATTCTTTATTAATCTTGATTCTTGATTAATTTGCCAAAGTTGCATCACAAAAGTTCTTAAAGGAAATTCTTAAACCTTTGTATGAAATGTGTCAACAAATTTACGGAATTATTCTCGTCAACTTTGTGAATAAATTAATGAAGCGAGCTAACACTAGTTGACAAGCTTTTCTTACTTTGAATAAAATTGCACTTTTCCAATGGTGGCTCTCATTCAAATCCGATTTCAAAATTAATGTATCACGTCAGGTTTTTGAGACACTACTTTTTAAAATACGCGAAAAAAAAACTTTATTAGGCTTTTTGAAGCTGCCTAATTTATTTAAGAAGAAGGTTTTTTTTCAAAAACATCCAAATCTTCCATTTCTTCAATATTTAGTTGAATTCTTTATATTATTTAATATAATTTTCGAAAAACATGATTTGTTGTTAAATTTCACCTGTCCTACAAAAATCTGAAAAAAACACTAAGCCATTGCTAAAACGGTTTTCAACAGAAACATTAAAACCGTTTGAAAGTAACCTTTGCTTTTGTTCTCTAAACAATTCTACTATATCAAGTTTTCGAAATATATTAAAAAATATAAAAATCATGTTGAAAATATGTATTTTTAAAACCTGAGCAAATTGTTAAAACTAAAGTTTTAATTTGAAATCAGCACTAAAGGACCTTGTACATAAGAGCGAACAACGAATGAACGTGATTTTAAACATTTCAAAAAGTCAATTTCATACAAAAACTCATTTAAATTATAAGAAACCAATTGACAATTATGTAAGGATAATAAAATTTGCATTTTGTTCACTATAATAAGACAATTTTGTAAAAAGAATTTGGTAGTAACGAATTGCAGTGTGTTTGCTACGAACTGTCAAACTCTATTCGCGTTCCACATACAATCCACACTGCAACGAATAAATTGTTCGCGCTCAACTTAACCTCATAATTATACCCCACTTGTTTTGTTTGTTGAAAAGGGTAATTATAAATTGACAATTCGTCGCTGTATGCGAATAGAAATAAAACTCATGTGAAAGAAAAGTCAAAATATGCGAACATCCACAGTGCGCAGTTCGTAGCTCATGTGCGAGATAAATAAAGCATTATTCACATGAGCACGATCAAGGAATGAACTAATATTCATCGATTTTGACATTTCTTTCACATAAGAGTTTTTAATTCGTCGCGAATGAAGTTTGACTTTGACCACCGAAACCGAAACAAGAATGATTTTTTTTAGGTTAAATACACTCGATTATTTTATTAGTTACGAGTGTGGATAATGTGGAATGCGAATAAAGTTTGACAGTTCGCATCAACCATAATCAACTATAAAACGATGGCAGTATAGTTTCTATTTGATTTATGATGGATACTTTTACTTTTCAATATCATATATTAATAAATTTAATAAAACAAAATGTAGTTGATACGAACTGTCAAACTTTATTCGCGTTCCACATTATCCACACTCGCAACGAATAAAATAATCGCGCGTACTTAACCTAAAAAAATCATTCTTGTTTTGCTATCAGTGGTGAATAGTGTTTGGCTCTGGCTCCTTGTCAAACTTCATTCGAGACGAATTGAAAACTCTCAAGTGAAAGAAATATTAAAATCGACGAATATTCGTTCATTCGTTGGTCGTGCTCATGTGAATAGTCGAGGAGCTCGAAATTAATAAGTTTTTACGATTGATTTGTATGTAATATTTTATTTCGGAAAAAATAACATATTTAGTTCATTTAAGTTCACAAGAAACTTACCGCAGTTTGCACTCCTCGACTTACTCTTGAAAGTTCAGTTTCATAATGAAATTTAAATTAGGGATAGCCGGAGAAACAAAAAATAAAAAATAAAATGGCGACATTTCCAATGTGAAGAGTGCAAACTGCGGTATCAAATTGAGACAGCTATATTGCTGCATTTAGGCCTGTTTATTTTATGGATAAAGTTAAGGGCGTTCTTCCACAACTCCGTATTTAAACGTATTTTTAAAAAACTATGAAACTATTTAATTGAAAGTTTGCTTAAAACTTCATATAGAGTCAAGTAAAGACTCATAACTAATAAGAATTTCAAGAAGCTAATTTATATACTAAAATGATTTAAATTGTATCTAGAAGTGAAAGATTTATACTTTGCAAAATCATCATACGATTTCTTATTAAAAAGATATTTTGAGTTTTAACATAGCCTTAAAAATACTAATTGTTTTTAGCATTTTTAAAAGGCCGTATTTCAAAAAACCTGATGTGATAAAAAAAATGTAATGGCAAGATTCTAATTTAGGACGTCTTAGTGCCTCAAATAAGTATTGTCTTGCTTCTTGGGCAGAAAATAAATGTTATTTTGACGACTAGTTTATTGAAGCTTTGAGAGAGAATGTATTCCATTAGTAACATTCTTACCAAAAAGTTAATTTAATTGAATAACTCGAGAAGACAGGAGGTTATTTGGCTATGTTAAACAACCTAATTTTCTTGTTAACGGATTTTTGAGCCATCTCGCTTGTTATTTTGAGAAGCTCAAGGTTCAAAATTATTTGAAAAATGTAGAAATTCATTTTTGACAGCCAAAGGCGGACTGATTTTTACTCATTTTGAACTCTTAGATTTATTGATTTATTTTTATTAAATGACAAGCTAAGTGCAACGCAATACAAAAATTGGAATGGAGTAAGTTTTGTAGATAACAAAAAAAAAAAAAGATGCCTCTCAAAACTTCAATTGTTTACTTACGTCAGAAGAACTAAAAACCCCGCTTTGATAATTTAATATCAAGCTTTTTTCAAAAATTGACACTTAAGAAAAGCAACTTCTAATGTTTTAATCCACATTCACCATTTGAAAACCGTTTAATAAATTGGGTTTTTAAATAGAGCTTTTTAATAGAGCTTTACACACTTTATCCAAAGAATCTAAATGTCAAAGATTTCGGTGCCGAATTGTGATCACTTTTTCCATAAATAACACGGGTGGTTAACATTTCCTGAAAAATTGATATTGTTTCACAAAATTCATTGTAAATTTTAACATGTAGTAAGTTATGCTTGTGAAATGTCAAAAGGTGACAGGTGGCTATTCAAAATGGGCAGGTTCAGACAACAGAAGGGACTACATTTGCATTCTTTGAACGTACATTTTGGCCAAAGCAAAAACTTACTTTTTCATGTGTCATAAACTTCAAACTCGGAACTTTACTTCACTTACAACAATAAAAATCTCCTTACAATTCCATCTAAATCCGTATTTTGTATTTTACAAAAAAAATGGAATGATTCCTTTTCCAATTTGACATTTATCCCTTTTAACATTCAACATGAAATAGAATAATACAAAAAATAAATAAACCACAAAGTAATAAAGTTCAGCTATTAGTTGAATGACAAAATTTTAAATTATGATTCGCTGTCATTATGACACAAGTGGAATTGATTTGATGGTTAGGGAGTTTTTTCTCGACTAACTATCCAATAAAATTGTTTTAATTGGAAAGCAATTTTTTGACACCTGGCCAATCAGAAATTTGCCTTACTTTCAAGACCCTTATGTTGTCTGAACCTGCCTAATGACACCCTTCAAAAATTATAAATATCATATGTGGGAATTAATGTGGAACTTATTTCTTTTTAATTTCACTAAATTTGTTTCAGTAGGTAATTTAACAGCAAAGAATAATTAAATTTAAGAGAACTGAAGTAGGAAAGTGATATTTTTTAAAAAAGCTTATTTTACAAAATGCAATCCATTAGGTTATCAAAGTTTAGCAAAGTTGTTTTTCGCCATATTCTCCTTTTTTAACCTTTTTTAACTCTCTTCTATTTTGTGTTTAAGTTGTATTTCCAAATGTAGCGTCTCTAAACCCTTTAGTAATGTAACTTCCATATTTTTTTTAAATTATTTTTAATTTTTATAATTTAAAGCAGAATAGTTTCTGTTCTATTTGTTACTGTTTCAAGTTCAAATCTCCAATTTTTTAATTTTTACTTATTCCAAACAATTTATTTTATATCAAGTGAAACACAAAATTCCTGATTTAAAGAAAAAAATTAATAATTTGCATAATTTGTTTGTGTTGATTTTGCAAAAAAAAAAAGAGAAAATTAAGAACTAAACTAAATAATAATAGATTTATCTTCAATAAATTAATACATTAATATATTTTTTCTGTTTTATAAAAAAAAAAAAAAACAATATTTATATATAATTTTTTTGTTTTAATTAATTTTGTTATGAAACAAAACAAAAAAAAAACTTTGTCCGAACTAATTTTCTTACCGAAAAACGATCCGTATTTTTCTCGTGTTTTTTTCTGATTATGATGATGATGATGGTTAATCATGGTGTGAACAACATTGATTGATGAATTGTGAAATTAAATCAACAACAACAACTTCAACTCTGTGCAACAACAACTTGGGTAACTACTGAAAAATGGTTTTGGTTGATGGTTAATGTGCCAATTGCTGCGTTGTCGCCTCGCCTCGCCTCCATTCGACTCTCTCACCATTCTGATGATGTGTGCTACTTCTTCTCTCTGTGTCTGTTCTGGAATCCCGATGATGCTTTCTTGAACCTTTCTTAACCCCCCTACACTCACGATGACTGATGACTCTCTGATGGATGGATGGATGAATGATAATATCAATGATGACTATGATGATGATGACTTTAACGACGATGATGATGATGAAACCTCCAAACCCCCAACTATGTGTACTGAATACAGCAAGCAAAGCCAGTTATTCAAGATGACGCTGATGGCCACTTGATATATCACACCGGCGACATTCTTCATAACAGATGTTCGTGACAATTTTTTTTACAAAAAAAAACAAACCAAAACCAAAAAATTAAAATAGAAAAAAACATTTCCATTTATAATTTTCTTTAATTT
Organism: Eupeodes corollae; assembly: GCF_945859685.1. Taxonomy (NCBI): domain Eukaryota; kingdom Metazoa; phylum Arthropoda; class Insecta; order Diptera; family Syrphidae; genus Eupeodes; species Eupeodes corollae. The sequence goes on along the minus strand of NC_079147.1, from coordinate 18,268,316 downwards.
TTTTTCTGTTTTAAATTTTTAATTTTTATTTCGAGCTATCTATTGATTTTTTGTTTCTTCCTTCAAATCTTGTTATTAATTAAAAAGTATTTCAAATGCAACAAAAACGCGTAGTTTAATGTATTTTTATCAAATTTATAAAACAAATTTCATAAAAATATATTTACGACATAAATTCTTTTCCGAGAAAATTCGAAGAGTAAATTTAAATTTAAAGTCGATATTACATATTTTTTCCCGCGAAATAAAATCATAAGGAATTTCTTTATAATTTTTGTTTTAATTTTTCGACGAAGAAATCAAATAATTGAATAATTTTTTGTTTTAATATTTAAAAATCAATTATAATGGTAACACACGGTTGATCGAACGAACGTACGAAAACAAAACGGTATAAATTTCACTCATTGATTTTTTTGTTCACAAAAAAGTATTTAAAAAAAAAAAACTTTAGTAAAAAATTGTATCAATAAAATTTTAAAGAAACATCAATTATATATTTAAAAAATAAATATTTAATAAAATAAAAATCTAGGAGATTGAAAGTTCTGTGAAAGTTTCAATGGTTATTTTAAATTTTACAGATAAAATCATGGCTACACTGGGCGAAGGCACATTTGGACGTGTCGTTAAGGTCAAAGACATGGAAAGGTTAGTTTATTTTAAATTAGATTTTTCAATGATTTATTACATTTTGATACAAATTTGTTTTTTTATTTCTTTAGGGATCACTGCATGGCCTTGAAGATTATAAAGAATGTTGAGAAATATCGTGAAGCTGCTAAATTAGAAATTAATGCACTGGAAAAAATTGCTCAAAAGGATCCCAATTGTGATCAGTAAGTATTTTTGTTAAATGTTACAAAATGTAGACCTCAAGTCATCTTTTTTTGTGTTTATACTTAGAATACAAAGTTATCTTCAACTAGCTTCAGTACTTTAGATTATTTTCTTGTTGTCGAAGTAAAGCATCCTTTTTTTTATCTTCAAGAACTCAAAAGGTTAACCTGGGAAAATAAAGATCCTTATATGTTTATTTACCTTTTAAATGTTTCTGCTGCTTTTCTATCAACAACAATTCACACTACTTTACGTTACAAATCAAAATATGCATCTACCGGCCATAATGAAATCTAACCCTTATTCAAATCAGGATCCATAATTGTATTGCATATTAAAAAATAATTCAAACCCCAATACGTAACCCATAAGAAAAAATAAACCTATTATTATTGAAAACGAATTAATCAGGCCTATCACGAATTCCGAAAAACCTGCTCACGAAATTATTTGGTAATAACTTTTTTTCGGTATTCGTAAAAGTTTCCGATTGCCATGGAATTCGTGATAGGGCTGAATTCTTCTTACGAATTACCATTCCTTGATTTTTGAAAGAAAACTTTTAAAATAATTTGTTAGTGCATAGATTTTATCCTAGGAAGGTTCTAGTATACTAACCTCCTCTGGAATGACTAATACAGCTTAGAGATTATTGTAGTGTTTTGGTCCTCTAAATTTGTTTCTTCATGCCGGTTTTCAACCACAGCCATATCTACAATTGTCAGTTAGCCAAAACTGGGCAATGTAAATTCATGAAACTATTTTTTATTGTTTTATAAAATGTGTGATGATTTTCCAAATTTATATTTCAATCTTCAGTTTCCAAAACAAGGCTATCTGATCAAGTTTGTTTTTAATATATTAATGAAACAACGTTAAAAATGGATACTTTTTTACTTCAAAATGAAGTTCAGTCCCTCGAAATCATAATATTCAAGTTTTTTTTTCAAAACTAGTAAGTATTTCAAAAAGTTAAGTGATATACTAAAAGAACCGTATAGCCTTAAAATATCTTGTTTTGGATTTTTAAAGAAGTATATTTTAAAAACTTAACCTGATAGAAAATAAAAAAGTCCTTTGTAAAAGTATTATTTGATTTTTATATCAGATAAGAAGAAACTAGAAAAACGAATTTGCGTATTTTTAATGAAAAAACCATTAAGTCTGTCTGTTGATGACTTGTGAATTTAATAAATGTATTGTATTCAAAAGTTCATAAGCTATTTGGTAGATTGAAAATTGTTAATCTAGTTGTATTATTTAACTATTAACGAAGGTAGTTTTCAAGCTTTTGAAAACTATAAAATGTTAGCGATGGCTTACACATTTTCCCCTTAATCATTTTTCTAATTAGAATTTACAGATTAGCTTATAAATTAAATTTTTATTTGAATCACAAGTCACAAACTTAAGCTTAACTTATTTTTTTTATTCATAAGTCACTGAGGCCTGTTAGCTGATTCGACTCAACACTATTTAAGTTCTACATAAGTTATTAACTCCTGCTTAGTGGTTCGCACAGAACTCAAAGTTTGACATAAATGAACCTAAGTGAAACTTATTTTATGGGAAAGAAATAGTGGAAATTATGTTTTGTGATTAATTGTTGTGCCAAAAAACTAGTTCTCTGTTCCAACTTAAATAATTGGCCGATTTGCTGGAAGATGATGTGGAGGTTGTTGAATTGATTGAAGTTGGGTTTCCCTGCAGGTTAACGATAGGAATGAGTTTTTTTTTTTAATTTTGATGAATTGGCCTTCTTCAAAAGATTTCGTTTGCTTAAAAAGATGACTATCCATGTATTAGAACAAATCGAGAAGGATCTAGAACGGCCTTATAACAGGTCTGATACATGACTTTTATAACAAATCGTTGAACAAAATTGTCCGTCTTCTAGAAATAATTCAGTTGCACCTATAAACCAGCTATTGGTAGCTCTACGATTATTTGCGACAGGCAATCATCTTTTAAGTATTGCTGATTTTGGAGGGATTCATGTTTCAATTGTTTTAATAGTTGCAACAGGAATTGCAAAGCTGTATAGGAAATATATTAAAATTCCATCTACATCATCATCAGCTACCTTGCTAATTTCTTTTTATATCATTGGTAAAATTTGTTGAGTGCTTTAACGGTTCTGTAGCATGCTGAATCCGAATGGGAATTAAAATTCGATGTTATTCTCTTCCAAGTTGTTTCCTTTTCCTTCCACGTAACTCCATCTGCTTTTTTGTTTTCAATGATTTTTTTTCTTGATAAGCACATTTATAAAGTGTTCGCTCTTCTTTTAGAGAAAAATTGGGATTTCTTATCAGCCATTATTAATTAATTTTAAACAAACGCAAAACGTTAAACAATCTTTTCATAAATGTACCGTTTATAAAATATCACACATACTTTTACACCATTTGCATTTTTTTGACACTTTACATATAAACCAAGTTAGCTACGTTTCATTTTATGTGCTACTTAGTAAGGTGAACAATACAAATGTAATAATAATATCGACAAATCCACTTAACCAATTTCACCCTAGGGATCAATTGTCACTATTGGTTAGAACCCTTAATGGGCATAACTCAATATGTATACACGGAGATTTGAAGGATAAAGAGAAAGGGGACACTTTTTACTTTATCAGCAAGCTTAAAATATAATAGCAACCCTAGGAAAGCACTGTCCCGAAGCAACTTCACGACGTTGCCAAGAGGGTCCTAAAATCCTCCCAAAAATCAGAATGGTTGATGGAGGTGCAACCATCCTCTTTCAACTTTCTACCTAACAAAATCTGATCATATTCTGAAGAACCCAACTCAATATTATCATAAAAATGCTTTTGGAATTTATACTTCATTAACTTTACTAAAGGGTTGGTTGAATTCCAACGTCTATCTTGTCGGAAAAATGTACGATTCAGTCTCCGCTTTAACTGTGGTACCAAAAACGACCGTAGCATCTCGACATAGCGCTCTGTATTCACGGTTTCGGTGAAAAAGTAGGGGCTAACTATCCCCCAATCTGCAACTCCGCACCAGACGGTTACGCGTTCGGAATGTATCGACAGTTCTGTTTATTAATTAATGCACCTCATCGCTAATCATAAGGAACTCACGTGGAATTCCTTTGCTGGCTTACCTTGCTGACATTTGCCTAGCAAACTGTAACCTCGTCGCATAATCGGTCGGTAAGAGTTCTTGTGTGATAAGAATCTTGTATGGATGAAAGTGCATTGCTTTCAACATCCTATTGAAAGATCGGCGAGAAATTTTCTACGCTTGAAAATGTTTTACGGCCGAACGGAGAGGACTTTTCTGTAAAGCACTCCTAACTCGATCAGCGTTTCCTGGTGTACCCACCGTTATCAGCCCGGGCCGTTTCCCGAATGTTTTGAACCCATAGCTTAACCGTATTCCGCGATGCGACCGGATCAAAAGGATTTAATTCGTATTTTTTACGAAATTCACGAATAACAGCAATGTAAGAATTTGTAATGAAAAATCGCTCGCAAACGAACGCACGATGCGGACTTCTCCATGTTGACACTATTCTCGCAACCACGAATATCTCGCATCTCGGTAGGGCGGAGCCAGGGGTCCTTAAAATGTGTCAGATTTGTATGCCCAACCCTGTATTTGGGATCCGTTTCCGTAATTGATTTTTTCAAAAACTTGGCCTTTTATGTTTTGCGATTTTTTAGTTACTTGTAGTGAATTCAGAAATTTAAATGCGTCGCTGAAACGTGTGTCGTTTTATTTTTAATAATGGTGCAGTTTTTATTTGGCCAATGGCTAAAGATGACACCTGCACAAATAGGGGGCTTTTTAAAATGAATTCCATTATTGATAAACCCTTAAAACCACCAGTATGTCATTAAAACTCTCTGTTAAGTATACTGGTACTCCAATGAATAAGTTTGTACTTTTTGCAATTATTTAAAACAATTTAAATGTGTCCGCTTCTGAACCTTGGCTTCTTAAAATCTGTTCTAAGAAATCTTCTTGCAAGACCAAATTATTGCAAAAATACATTATAAATGATTTATTTCATATAGCTACATACAAAGCACGCAATTAATCCAACCTAATGACAAAAATTAATAAGTTGCCATCGCATTTCAGCAAATTAAATAAACTAATAACTCATAATTTGAAAACAATAAAGAACAAAACCACTGTCATTTGATTAAGCATTTCGATTTACATAAATAAATCAATTACACAAAAATAAGAAAGCCGTTTATTCCTTTTAGAATTTATTTAATGCAATGCAACTAATAACAATCGGATCGCAATGTTAAAAGTCATTGTATTCAAAAAAATAAATAAAATGTTATAAAGGAAACTGTTCTCATGATAAATTTAATTTGTCTAAATAAAGATTCCAAAGTCAAGTGACAAATAATAATTGCTTTTAAATGGTTTAAAGATTATTAACCCCAATTTTTGAAGTTCTGTGGTTATATATGAAAATATAAATTATTGTTATTATAAAATACAAATATATATTTATTATTTAACTAATAAAATCTTTTTTGTTTTTATTACAGTTTGTGCGTAAGAATGATTGATTGGTTTGATTATCACGGACACATGTGCATTGCATTTGAAATGCTCGGTTTGAGTGTTTTCGATTTCTTGGTAAGTACTCGTACTAAAATGAATTATTTATTTATTTATTAATAAAATGTCTTTTCATACGTAATAATTTATTTTATTTTACATAAATTAAACAGAGAGAGAACAACTATGAACCATATCCGCTGGAACAAGTGAGGCACATGGCATACCAACTTTGCTACTCAGTTAAATTCTTACATGACAACAGACTAACGCACACGGATCTCAAGCCTGAGAATATTTTATTCGTTGACTCTGAATACACAACACACTATAATCATAAGATTGTAAGTTTCAATTCGTCCTTTATTATGTTTTTATTTCCTTATCAATTTATCTAATTTAATTATTTTCTTATAGAATCGCGAAGTTCGTCGCGTTAAAAGTACAGATGTTCGTTTAATTGATTTTGGAAGTGCTACTTTTGATCATGAACATCACAGCACAATTGTTTCGACGCGTCACTATCGAGCTCCAGAAGTAATCCTCGAATTAGGATGGTCGCAACCGTGCGATGTTTGGTCAATTGGGTAAGAATTCAGCATTAAACATTGTTTTCCATTCAAAAAATTAACATATTTATCATATTTTTGAACAGTTGTATACTATTTGAGTTGTATTTGGGCATTACACTCTTTCAAACGCACGATAATCGTGAACATCTTGCCATGATGGAACGAATTTTAGGACAGATACCATATCGTATGGCACGGTAATAAAATTGAGACATGTTTACATTCTCTATGATCAGTTATTGACACAAACAAAATTAATTTGTAGTAATCATGTTCTTTTCAGTAAAACCAAAACAAAATACTTTTATCATGGTAAGTTGGACTGGGATGAGAAATCATCAGCTGGACGGTATGTCCGCGATCATTGTAAGCCACTGTTTAGGTACCTGATGTCCGAGAGTGAAGATCATTGTGAGCTATTTGACTTAATTAAGAAGATGTTAGAGTATGAGCCAAGTCAACGTATTACGTTAGGTGAGTGCGTTTTGTTATTATTTTTTCGTTTTGTTTTGTTTACTCTTGTCACCTTTTTTCTAACAAGATGTCGTATTTTTGTAAAGTGTCGTATATTTTCTTGAGACAAGACACATCCGTAGCTGCTTATAATGCAATAAGTATTTATTAATGTGTTTTTTAATTTGTTAGTCCCTTGAAGAGTTTGTAATTGTTGTCGACGTTCGTCTGGCTTCGAGTTGTCTAATAAAAACAATGTTGGTTTATTTTGTGTAAATTTCTTATAAATGTAATGTTTTCCGTTTATTAAGAAATGAACGAGACAAATCACAGATTATTGGCGCCTATTTCGCAACTTACATTTTTCACATATCTAAATATTATAATAACAGAAAATAAGTATTATCGATTTTTTACCGTTACTGCTTTTTAAAAATATGGCTGTTCATAAAAATAGCAGTGCATGACAAAGTACTCGATCTATTACGTAAGAAGTAAGAAAAATTGTTATAAGTTTAATGAAGGTATACATATAATGTTAGCTTACAATTAGTTCTTTGTTGCATAACCATCGTTTTTTATGACGCTTCGCATCTACGTGGCATCGAGTCCACTGAAACCTGACACCTCTCGACTTGTATTGCGTTCCACGAATCACGCACTGCTTCCCACAATTCTTTCGAATTCTTGGGTTTTGTTTTATGAACTGCGTTCTTAACATTCCCTCACAAATTTGCGATGGGGTTAAGGTCAGGGTATTGAGCGGGCCACTCCATAACGGATAACTTCTTCTGCGCAAACCATGATTTTGCCTTTTTTGGCGTATGCTTTGGGTCATAGTTTTGTTGTTATACCCAAACCAACGGCATTTCCTTTTCAGCATAGGGTAACATAACCTTCACGAGAATTTCCACATACTCAGTTGCATCCCTTATACCCCCATGGGATAAATAGGCCCGACCACGTAATATGAAAAGCAAGCCCATATCATAATTTTTCCTCCACCATGCTTCACTGCTTTTATAGTGTAGCGTGGATCGTATACTGCATTTTAGGGACTTCTCACATATTCTCGACGACCCTTGGACCTTAAAAGGAGGACTTTGCTTTTATCGCTCTACAGAACATTCCTCCATTTCTCTTGTGCCCAATCTCTATGCGCTTCAACAAACTTTATTCTCTTTGCAACATGCCTTTTCGTCAAAAATGGCACCTAGCGTGGACTTCAGGCTTGTAACTTCGCTTATAAAAGACGTCTTCATATTGTGACACCGCTAACAGACAGTTGAAGCCCATTTCTTATTTTCCCAGAGCCTATGGAAGGGTTCTGTTTTGCGAACTGAACAATTTTTCTGACAGTTCTTTCAGTAGCCATTTTTGCGGAGCAGCCTAAGATGTTTTCAATATTTTGGTAGGTTTTTCCCTCCAAAAGCAGTTTTCGAATAAGTTTTCGAATTTCTTCGGTGCAGTGTTATTTTTATAAACACTATATCCAGAGATTTTGAAACAATGGGTGTTCACCGAAAAACTTCAAGATAAAGAGATTAATATGAAAACCAAAGATCGTTAAATGCAAGTAATGTATTAATTTTTTTGAAAGAATTTCCGTTATTTAAATAATTGACAATCTACTAAAAAGTGCCCATCACTGTTATTTTTATGAACCCAACTGTATATGTAGGGTTTTTCAATAGGATTTTGTATTTTGATATAAAAAAAACGAGAATTTTAAAAAATAGAATTTTACTTCGTTCAAATATGCCCTTCATAAAATTTTTCATGAAGGTGTTAAGGGGTCGTCTACCTTGGCGCTCAAATTTTGGGCCTATTATTCAAGTATGGATTGCAAAAAAACTACTCATGATATTTGAACATTTTTTTTACTTGGTTGGTCAATTCTTGAACTTCATTAAAAAACAAAAAAGGATGATTTTTCTAATTAAATTAGCCCTTAACGTCGTTGAATGCACAACTGCCGGTGCGATGGAGCAGAACGGTTGGCACCATATCCCAGCTTCAGAACCTTGAAACAACAAAAAAAAAAATGTTTTACTTAATTTTCAGAACGTTGATTACAGTCCCTCGCCATATTATTAGACGCACTGCAGAATTCTTGTAATTATTAGATTATACGCAATATTTCAATATTTTTAACTTTCAAGAATGGATGTTTGGTTACATTTTTATGCAAGATGGAGCTCCATGCCACACAGCTCGTTTTATAAACACTTATTTGAGGGAAGAAAAGTTACAAAAATAACAACACAAAAACTGAAAATATTAATTTAAAAAAAAAAATGTTTAAATCTGTTGCTTTGTTTCTATTAAGTAGTTTATATTCTGCATACAGCATAATTTAAATGCATCACAATATTCGAAAACCTGATTAAAATAACTGGAAATTAAGTTTTACATGAAATCTATAGTGCGTCTAATAATATGGCCAGGGACTATAGGTCTAGACACAAGCTTTTTTGCATATTTGAACATTTCACAAAATTGCAGCGATTTGAAAAAAGCTTGTGTCTAGACCTAATGAGATGTTTTTTTAATAAGTAACGCTTTGCAGGTTTAGGATATCTTCTATAGTTTCTTCCATATCGTGCCAAAAGTTTTGAAAAACACTACTTTTGGGAAAATGTGTTTAAAGATAAATGTTGCCACTTAATAGGCAGGGGCCGGTTTTAAGGCTCGATATCTCGTAAACCAGCATGCTTCTTTATCAAAACCTTCACAGAGTTATGTCTAGAAATATGCAAAATAAAAAAATTGATTTTTTCAAACCACGAAGGTAGATGTCTCCCTTAAATCTTTGACTACAACTACAATATGCTTATGCGGCAATTTGCTACTCGGTGTCTTTATGCAAAGTGCGATAAATCGACGAAATTGGGTTTTCGTCAATACCACGTGAATCCCGTGGAACAGGGATATGCTCAGTTGTTTTTGAGCGACTCACTCTTCGATTTTGTACTTCACTTACGTGTTCCAACAGCTCAATTTTTTAAATAATTTTGCAATTGCCAACCACGAAAGTCACTTTTTCGAACTTGTAATTTTGGTCATAATCAAATAGTTGCCCGTGGACAACCTCGATGAGGTTACACAAGTACTTCATCGTGTATGATTATTGCGCTTATATTCCAATCGAAATTCTCAGCATTCAAATTTTTGTCGTAAAGAAACTGTGTTGTATCGTTAAAACGAAATAAAATACTGTCTTGTATCGTTAAAACGAAATAACAACCACCCTTCCTCATGGCACTTGCATCAATGAATCTGAACACTGCTATTAGTGCTATTATCAGTACGTTTTTCACCAACTTCCTCTCGAAAAACAATCCCATACGCGATTTCCACAAAAATGCCACAAGATGTTTGGGTTTTCTAAGAATTTTGCTAAATAAGATCGATACAGCCCTAACATCTCGTCTTGGAACTTCTTCTCCGTTTCGCCTTTCGCTCGTTGAGATTCAAAGATTCAAGGGCAAGAGACTTACCACACCCAAACATTCCTGTGTACGAGTAAAGACAGCTATAAAGGGGACCTTAAGTTTGTATGTCACATCTGAACATCTAATTTAAGAAGACAAGAATTACTTTTGGACGATTTGTCAATTCCTCGCTGGAGGCAGTACTCGTGAAAAAAAAAACTAGATGGCGCACGGGTAGCGATTGAACCCAAGACCTCTGGCACGACAGTCTTACCAAGACAATAAATTCATACAGATGTCTTACCCTTATTAAGAAAAAGGGGATATAAAAATTGAATCAACAATAAAAAAAGCTTTTTTGAAAAACTTGTACACAATCTTAAATTGCGAACGAAATATGTTTTCTGAAAAGTAAGAAAAGGTCAAAAAAAGGTAAGGAGAAAATATGACCCATGTTTGAATGCAGGGATAAGACATCTGTATGATTTTATTATATGTGGTATTACTACCACGCGCTAACCATCACGCCATCTGCCTGCCACCAGAAAATGACTTCTGTCAAAGTTTTAAGAAAAAGAATTTTTAAAATGATTGGCGACAATAACATCATTGAACATTTACGTCAGTTGGTAATCGTCGTAACGATTTCTGATTTACCTTTTCTCCAAGTCATTAACACTTACTATGCTTTAATGAAATATCCAATAACATTCCTTTTTTAAACAGATGCTTCTAGAAATGACCATCAGTTTTCATTAAAGCCTAACTTCGGCCGTATGTGTTGTACAGAAATTCGTTCTTTACCCCTTGAACAGAATGGGATGCAGCTGTAGCTATAAAAATCGCTGTAGTGTAAGCTGTCAATAAAAACGCTCACTAATGTAGCAAAGGTCGCTCACAATGGTGTAGCGCAAATGCATTGAACGTTCCCAAAAAAAGTGAAAAGTCAAAGAATGAAATGGGTTTCCCCCATCTGTCATCTGAAATGTAGCTTGTAGCGCCGCCAAAAGTTAAAGTTGAGTCAACTTGCGCTGCAGCTACAGCTACAGCTTCTCATTGTGTCGATGTATAGTATTGTCGTATCTTTTAACTTTGACACTGCTACAGGCAACAGCTACAGCTACACCATTCTGTTCAGCCAGTTAGTCGTACTACGCGAATGTTGAATGAATTACCACGATCTGTCATTTCAAGAATTCAAAACAAATGAAGACTGACATCTCCTTTCTAAATCATAAGAGTATGCTAATTATACAAAATAAAGGTTGAAGTGACCTTGCCTTGGTAATCTGGGCTCGAACCTGAGCAGAGCTCAACCAAAAAGAATTGTACCAAAATTTCTTATGTTACAGAATGAATGGTTTTAGATTTAAGTGAGTTTTAGAACTTTACAAAATCATTATCTGTTATTTAGCTTAGATTTTGATGTAATGTGTCTCATTAAAGAAAGTACATATTTACAAAAATCGACAATACAGGTTAGAAATCCTAAGAGAAATAAAGTCTTATAAGTATTTTAATAATTTTATTATTTGCAATTTAATAATTCACAGGAGAAGCACTGCGTCATCCAATATTCGAAAAACTCCCACCTCACCAGCGCATCGGTGATCTCGGCAGCAACAATGTTGCGGCGGCTTCTGGCAGTAGCAGCCGCGAAAGGTCGCACAGTTTATCAAGATGAGATTTAGCTCGATTTGGTTATTGTTAGTTAATACAACACAAACAATCAACAAGGAAAATCAAAATACATGTTTGCAGATATAAAATTAAATAAAAACAAAAACAACACAAAATTTGAAGAAAAATAAAACCTTAATTACCAACTGTACCAATAAAAAGAAGACATCAACATTCGCAACAAGGACAGAAGCAGATACCTAATTGGGAACAACAACAACCACAACAAAAACAACTTTATCCAACCATACGCTGATCCAACAAGGAAACTTAGTTTATATATATAATAATTTTATTATAATAATTTTAATTTAAATAATTTAATCCAATGTTTAATTTATTTTCTTCTTTCATTTCATTGAAGAAAAAAGAAACAAAGGAAAGATGATAGCAACATTTGAGATTGCTTTAAGTTTGATTGTTTAAATAATTATTTTATTTTTTTTTTAATAAAAAGGTTTTATTTACTATTATTTGTAATTTGTAAGTTTAGTCAACAAAGACAAAATTTAATTTTACAGTTGTACTGTATGAATAGTTTATTATTTTAAAATTAGTTTTTCCTTTTTGTTAATTTAAATTAAAGAAAATAAAAATAAAAAAGAAAAAAACACAAGTCATGTGCAAGTTCAAGCAGATGAAGTCGTTTTTTCTTCTTTCTGACTCGCAATTAAACTTAGAAACCCTAGAACCTGAAGAAACAACTAAGTTTTGATGATTTTCCTCAATCAAAGTAGATTTTTTGTGAAATGATCCCTGTGTAATGTTAAATGTAATTGGTATTAAGGATTTTAATGTAATTGATTAATTGTAACCAAATCGTCTGAAGAAGTTTGTCTTTTCATTTTATTTCTATCCACACACATTATACATTTTCCATGAAACAAAAAACGGTGAATATAATTATGTAAAATTGTTTATTATGTTCAACGTGCAATGTGAGCGTTAAATAGCGTTTATATTTCTTTCTTTCTTTGAATAATTTACTCTTATTCAAAATGGTAGATATTAATTGTAAGAAATTTAAATAAAGATTTTTTGAAAACAAATAAAAAAAAACAAACAAAATTTAAAATGTACTTTTATTTAACAAAATAAAAAGTCACTGAAAAAATACCATAAATTGTAAAAAGAACTAAATGAAAACGTTTTTTTAGAGAGAATTAAAAATAACAAAAGTTTTGTTCATGCTTAGGAAAATATTTTTTTGTTTTGTAAATTTGAAAATTTAACTAATTAATATTTCATACTGGAGTTGTGTTTCGTTTGAAAATTTAAACTTTTGATAAAGAAAAAGGAAACTTAAGCTAAGTTTTTTCTCTTTCTTTGATTCGGTGTAAAAATATATTTATACGGACAAAATCAAATGTATAAAAAGAAAACAAAAAATATAATTCATTCACTCATAAAATCTAGTTGTTACAATAATTGTTTGAATATATTTTTATCTATTCTATAAATTAAACAATAAACATACAAACAAACAAAAGAAAATGATCACGCATCTGTGACAATGCCAAGAGAAGAAAAACTTAATTTTTCTTATTTTTTTTTCGTTTGCCATTGCAAAAATAAAAATATTATATATTCTTTAGGAGTTAAATATATTATTTTCTTCTGTCAATGAATTTATATTAAAACAAAAATGCATACTACGAAGCATCTCATTGATCATTTTACATGAATACAGGGCAAACTTATGTACATTTGTCTTGTTTTTAGATTTAATAAAGAAAAACAAAATACAATTTCTTGAAAATAAAATAAATAAATATAAATAAAATTGAATGTTGTTTTTTAATTGTATAAATACGTGATTTTGTGTGTGTTCAAGGCTACAAAGGCCTTAAAGATCATACGTTTTTCCACTTTCTTATGTTTCTCTCTGCTGAAGAGAGTGAAGGGAAGATGATTCTAATTGATAAATCATTGAAACGCGAAACCAACATTCTCTGAAAACACGAAATGAAAAAACAATCGAACTATAAAATTCTTAGTAGTTGTTTGTCGACATAGTGATTTATTCTGGGAGGACAAGATAAGCTTTTAAATAATTGTCGAATTGCCAACAAAAAAATAGTTTCTTCTTAAACCATTAGGTATAAAAAGTGACACCAATAAAAATATTCTTGGCCCCTTTTTCCAAACAATCCTCTTTTTACTATTTACACAAAGTATATCTACAGAACGAGAGGAACCTGATCCTCAATCAATCAGCTAGGTCGGTTCGTGGCTAACTCCTAGTTAATCTCATCAAAATGATCCAGGAACACTCACTACCTCTTGAATCGAAGACTTTTCTGGTCATTATTCTTGTTAATTGCTTCTACATGACTCAGTTCAGTTTGTTTTAAACAGATGGATATTTATATCTGTTCAGCATGTCCCAAGGTTAGGTTAGGTTAGGTTAAAGTGGCTGCGGATTCAGAATCCATACAGTTAGGCCAAAAGAGGGGACACATTGTGATACCACATAAATCTAGAGAATTACTTCCCACTAGTCGAACCATATTTATAAAGCGAAGAAGATATTTGATATCTTTTTAGCTAGTTCACTGGTGGGTTATTATGAAAAACGATAATCGTTTTTAATACGGAGTATTTGTGAAATTGCGATTACGAAAAACGATTGCAGGAGCGCGTATTTGTAAAATTGCGATGACGAGAAACGAGAATCTTAAAAAAAAAGATATTCGTATTTTTATTTGCGAGTGCCTTCAAGCACTCGTTCAACTTTTGTTTTGACAAATGATATAAATTTTGGGCACAGAATATTTTCCATTATTGGCAATATTTTTGCTAAAGTGACCGATAAAGTTGGTTGTGCCATGCTAACAAGGAAATACTGTCCGGTTCCTCTTTGATAGCAAAGCAAAGTGTTGCAGGAAATTTCAATACATTTGGTATAGATGTTGAATTAAAACTTGGAAGTTGTTGATCGATCTCATCCAATACAAATTTAAACGCTTTCTTGAGACGAAAAAGTTATTTGAACCTTGAAAATATTTTATGAATTTATTTAAATACAGCATGAACGAAAGGATATTCATTTACTTACATACGTGGAACTTGAAAGGCTCATTGGGTCGGATAAATCCCTTAAGAGTGCCCTTGTTACACGCATTTCCGAACCGAATGCAAATCAAATTTAAACTTAAAACTTTTCCAACATTCACATTTTGACATTTGTAAATAGTTGTAAAGTTACTTGCGTTTAACAAAAACACTCTATATATATATATATACATATATAGAGTGTTTTTGGCGTTGATGTTCAAATGGTAGACATGTGCATTCAAGAGGACACAAGCGTCCACAGGTTTTTCTTAAAACCAACCTCTGTCTATCAACTCCTACTCTCACCTCCACGTGGTGAACATCGGGTGCCTAGTACCTCAACTGGAGATTGGGTTCCAACCCCAGTGGAAAGTTGTTGGGGGCAGCAAACGAGAGAGGTGGGGAGAGGTGTTTCCACTAAGGCACCTCTCCTTATCCAGACGGCAGCGGAGGAATTCCCGAGATGGAATCAACGGTGGCGTCTACAGTTCCAGTAAGGTTGAACTACTTAGTGAACACCTTATAGGGTTTTTTCGAGTTACTCGAAGCCCATGCCTGTAAGGAGCGGTTTTATCCGGCTCCCCATGGAGTTATACTTAGGATCTGGCCCTCCAGGTTGGAGGTTGTGCGTCGGGGTGACTTCCTGGCCACGTAAAAGCGAAGCACCAACTTAAGTAAGTAAGTAAGTTTTTGGCGTTTAAAAAAAATACCATTTTTCATTTCTGACTGGCAACATTTTCTTGATTCCATTTTTGTTTCTCATAATCGCTCTACGCCATGAGTTTCGTTTTTCTGCCGTTCGTTTCGTATTTCATAATAGGGCCCCTGGGATTATCAAAAGAGTATTCTCCCAGATGAAGTTTGCGTCTTAGTGAAAGAGCAGGGCACGTACAGAGGAGGTGAGAGATTGTTTCCTCTTCTCCCTCGTTCATACAGCTCCTGCAGAAGTCATTTGAGGCTACACCAAGTCGTATTGCGAGTGTGCCTATAAAACAGTGTCCCGTAAGGACACCTATTAGGGAGAAAATATGAAGTCTGCTTTGAGATAACAAGTCTTTAGAGCGCTTTAGGTCCACTGAAGGCCACATGAATTTTGTGGCTGCGCATGTTGGTAAATTGTGCCACCTAGAGTTTGCTATCGCAAAAACTGTTTCTTTTAGCAGAAGTTTACATGTATATTCTCCCTTTCAGGTGAAATAGGTATGACAGGTTCCATTTTTAGCGAGTTCATCGGCTCTACAATTTCCTGTGATGCTCTGTGGCCCGGCACCCAACAGAGGTGAATGTTATATTGAGGTCCGTTTGAGATTTGGTTGAAGATGTATATCAGAAGTTGATACCACGTTTTCTCTTAGCCAGGAGAGAAACTGTTTGATCGATAAAATTTCCGCTTGGAAGACGCTGCAATGATTAGGGAGGCGGAATGAGATGCTTAGATTAAGCTTTTCTGAGTACACACCACTATCAACTCCCTCATTTGTCTTGGATCCATCTGTATAAAAATCAATACTTTTGTTATCCAGGAGTTTATTGTCTTCCCATTCATCTCTGGATGGAATGGATACCTGGAAGTTTTTTCCAAATTGGGGTTTAGGAATAGTGTAGTCTATGTACCTACTTTCGTATAGAACCAAAGAGGTTCAAAATAATGGAATGCCCTACATTGTTGTTGGTCCAATGAGATGAGGCGTTGAGTCTTATAGCTTTACTCGCTGGCACTTCTTTACTAAAGATGTCGAGGGGTGTCAGATGGAGGAGAGTGTCTAACTGAAAATCTTAATTTCAATCAGAACAATTGTTTGGACTGTAGGGGCCAGGAAAGACAGCCAGACGGAAGGAATATAGGTACCCACTTTTTTCGATTTCTCTACCGTCGTGATGCCATATTTGATTAAAAACTCTAGTTTGAAATTGTTTACTAATGAAAAACTTGCTATATACCTTAGGTTAAAATGTAATAATAAAATTGAAGGCTAGTTTAAGGAATTCAAAGGCAACTTAATATAAAATTGATGATCTCTTATTCAAGGTTTCTTCTTAAGAACCTGAATATTTGCTCTTTTTCCCAGAAACAAATTTTATGAAAATGATTTAAAGCATGACTAAAGTTTTTTCAAGTTCTAAATTGAGCGAAAATAAAAATTTGAGTTGTTTTTGACAGCAATCCACTTTTTTGTGAATGTCGTTAAATTACCAATAAATCTTTAAATGACATTTTTACTTATACAACTTAACTGTATAAGCTTTTTGGCTCATATGACCCCCCCTGGATAGTCAATTGGTCAAAAGTTGATGAATTTGTGAAGTGTTATTGGAAAAGGGCTGAATATCCGATTCATATTATGTTCCTATTCCAATCTTCAGTCAAAAGTAGTTCTTTTAGCAACAAAGTTTAAGGAAGTAAAATGCAAATTTTGTTTTCATATACAAAAAATTAATAATTCAAAATATAATAGGGGTCATATCCATTAACGCAATACGATTTGTTTTGAATTGAAGGGAATTACTACGAAAAAGCAAACAAATTATCTCCCAGGGGGATCCGCCATTGCATAAGTATTGGTCGGATGACCGATGTGTATAGCTATCGAGGTTGAAAACCCCATTTGCTTTCTATGGCTTTCTTGCAAAGGAAAAGAGCTACTGTAGTTTTTTTTAACTCTTTCCTGAATATTAGGTTTCCAACTTAATTTTGTGTCCAATATCAGACCAAGATATTTGGCTTCATTGGTAAAAATTAGTGGTAAACCTTTTAGTGAAGGAGGTACAATTACTGGGATCTTGTATTTCCGTATAAAAAGGACGATTCTTTTTTTTTGAGGATTGATACTAAGTCCGCAGTGATCAGCCCATCTAGCATATAGTCCGGTCAATTTTGACATTTGACCCACGACAAATTCAGGGGAAGCTGAAAATTCTTAAAATTGTTTAAATTATAATTATAAACATTGTCTTAAAAGTCCCAACCGATCCCATGTAAGGAAAAAATTTTAGCGGGGTAATAAGGTCCAAAAAATGAGTTTTTCGCGATTTTCTTAAAAACGGTAAGTTTTATCGCAAAATTACCCCAGACATAATTTGTAGATCAGGGAATTTCCTATAAAAAAGGTATCAATAATTTTTTCCCTAAAAGCCACCGCTTCTGAGATATAACGATGCAAAAAATTGCAAGCGTCATAAACGCACACGTTTCCACGCCACCTCTGAGGTAGTGTACTTAGCGCGTTTTTTTTTAACGTGGTTTCCCCAATAGGCCTATTCCACGGGTCTGTTGTGATTAGATTTAGAAATTAATAGTTTATTCGTCGGATTCGGAATCGTCAATCACTTCTTCTTCTTCCTCTTCTTCTTCTTCTTCTTCTTCTTCTTCTTCTTCATCCTGACTATAGGTGAATTGTGTTAAAAGTGAAGCATCACATGTTTCTTCGTCAGTATTAAATGAATCCTCTGTTGTTGGTGATTCTACATTAGAACAAGACTGGCCTTGACAATTCGTACAAGCCAGAGAACAAAACAGCCCAACTTTTTTGCAACCACATTTAGCATTGCATCCTTTTTTACAGTTACAAAAGATAGTGTTGAGCAATTTTTCCGGCGCAGGTTGAAGCAAAGTCTGAATTGGTTCTAATATATTATCGACCAACTTCCAACCCCAATCTGTTGGGTTTAGTTGATAACCAAGCCACACTTGAACTTGGTAGTATACCCGAAGAAGCTGTTGATGAGCAGAGACTGAGGTTGGAGGAAGACAAGCTTATTGTACTTGTTTCTTATTTCGAGTATTTTTGACAAAAGATGCATATCGAAACTTGTCTAAGCAGGTAGTTTTTTTATGAGCTCCGTACATACGAAGAAGAAAGTGAATTCCGTTGGTAATAACTTCTTCTGGAGTTGAATTACATTTTTTAAAAACTTCAGCAGTTGCAAGTAAGTCTTGCTTTTCAAACATTTTGAATACAGTTGTTTTACCCCTCCTGTAAAATGCAGATGTCGTATCACAGCCAGTTATGGCGTGTAAAAATAGTATGTGATTTCGACACTTTGCAAAAGTCGACAAACTTTTTGATGAATAAAACTCTGATTGATTTTGAGATTTTCCTGGTTTTAAGAAGAAAATAGTTTTTTCAGCTGGACTTCGAGCAGTGAGTAACACGAGTAAATCTACATCTTCACCCACAACAATCGTTATATTTGTCATGTTAACTTGTTCTATTGCTGTTTCGATAATCAGTACATCGGCGTCGTTATGAGCTTGTTTAACCAGTATATTCTCAGCAGTAAACTTTTCTTTTAACATTGAAATAAATCGAGACTTGTTGTGAGTATTTGCCAAAAATTTCTGTTGACTAGTAGGAACTGTCATAAATTCATCAAATAAAATGTCGGAAGATGAAGATGTTGTCTCAAGGTTACACTATTGTATGTATTAAGGGATCGAGTTTCATTATACCTGATATTCTCAGAATAATACTCATGAGTATTTTATATTTTAAATGTAACTTAAAATCACCGACAGAAACATATTCTTACTTACATTACAGCTACAGAAAGTATATGGGTGAGGTACTTAGGCATTTATGGCAATTTTTTGCATCGTTATATCTCAGAAGCGGTGGCTTTTAGGGAAAAAATTATTGATACCTTTTTTATAGGAAATTCCCTGATCTACAAATTATGTCTGGGGTAATTTTGCGATAAAACTTACCGTTTTTAAGAAAATCGCGAAAAACTCATTTTTTGGACCTTATTACCCCGATAAAATTTTTTCCTTACATGGGATCGGTTGGGACTTTTAAGACAATGTTTATAATTATAATTTAAACAATTTTAAGAATTTTCAGCTTCCCCTGAATTTGTCGTGGGTTTACTGATTTTTTGGTCTAATTTGACCGGACTAATAGAGGAAATATATTATATTATAATATATTTCCTCTATGCCACCTAGCTTGCATATTGAGTGCGTTTTGGAGGAGGTCGCTCAAACACTTGGTTTTATTATGAGTTCTACCCGATATGATAGATCGGACTTATCTTAAATTACTGACTGATCTTAAATTTTAAAAAATTGTTTTTTATGCTAAGGTAGCAAAGATAATTTAGTGGATGAAGACAATGTCGGCAACTGACGGAACGATGAGAACAGGAATGTTGGAAAAGTTTTAGTTTAAGAGAAAGATGCAGACATTTAAACGAAATAATCATGGATTTTCATTTACTGTTATCTGTGGCTACGACGATATGAGCCTATGCAGACTTTAAGGACTAAACTTTTGCATACAAATCCTCCAAAGCCAAATTTGAAGCTACGGCAAACGTAAGTTGAGGAAACACCGTTAAGTCATAAAACCAGTGACATGCTAATGAGAATTGCCCCATTTGGGCGAATGTTAATGAAAGATTGATTGATAAGAGGAGATGAGTTCTTATGAAATAATAACAAACGATTTGAAAGATGTGGAAGATATGAAGTTTTAACCCGCCAATGGTGACCTACTGGTCTGTGAGACCGGGTTCGCGAAAAAATGCGAATAAATTTCTCCTCCGTTATTGTCTTTTGTTGAATTTGAATTTGTGCATTGTCATAACAGAGCGTCTGTTTATTTAATTTCGTTGTTTTATTGTCAAGGAACATATATTTAAAAAAAAACCTGAAATATTAGTAACTTATTTCGAAAAATCTTCAGTTGAAAAACCCGGTCCATGAGACCGGCGTCACCATTTATCAAAGTCAAATTTGCGTCACCAACGGCGGGTTAACAGGACGGTGCCACTTGCCAAAAAGCTAACGAAACAATGGCTCTTTTGGCCGCCAAGATGATGTGATTTGACACCTTTGGACTTCTTTGTTTGGGGTTATTTGAAAGAAAAGGTGTACTTCGATAACCCAACAAGAATTCAAGAGCTAAAGCATCAGATAATTCGGCACATTAAAGTACTTTTCACATGAGAGCAACCAACGACCGCCGAATGAACGAATATTTGTCGATTTTGACAGTTCACATGGCATTTTTTTATTCATCGCGTTTTACTTTAACAATTCACTTGATTATTTTCGTAATCATTTTAAAAAGTGTCTGCAAAACAGTATAAGGTCAAATGACTTCATGAGCACCCACTTAACCAATAACGAAATTCTGAAATAGAATAAATGTTTCTTTAATAACCATGTTGCCGATTGTTCTACAAAAAAGCCAATACAAACATTAAAAATTAATTTGATAAAAATGAAAATATTCATTATTAACATGGGACTTCTACGTTCGGGATGAGGAACTTCATCATCTCAAAGTAAGAACATGAATTTTTATTTTGAAGTTGAGCTTATTCGCGAGCGAATAAATCATTCGTTCCAGTGTGGATGGTATGTGGAACGCGAATAGAGTTTGACAGTTCGTAGCAATCGTAACGACCCATTCATTTTTTCAAATTTCGCAAACGCAAATTTTAGTATCTTAATTCTAAACATGAATTTATTTCAGTTTTCTACGATATTGTCTAGTTTTTGTGGAGGATTTAAATTTGTTTTTTTAATATTTTGCTTAATATTTTGTTCCGTGCATAATTGAAACATACCAAATTTAACCACCCTTTATATAAATCCTCCAACGTCAAATTCAAAGCTACGGCTATTTGTTGTTGTTATACAACAGTAAGAAGTCCATGCTGCCTTCCTTTAACCCATGCATGGGCATAATATAGGATTTGGGACAGGTGCGAGATTGGATGCATGCAAATTTACTTTTAAATTTGAATGTGAGAAGCCATAAAATCCATTCTATGTTTATTTAAAATCAACTAGCATACATTTTATATAAACAGATTCAAAATAAAAATTAAGAACGATATTTTTCGATAAAAATAAAAGCGAAACAACAAAGAAACAGGAAAGAAATATCAAAATAATACATTTTGCTGGTGTTTTATATGAAAAAGTGAACTTTCAAAATTGATTGAAATACAGAATACATTTGTAATTGTATTTATTTGCGCATATCTATCAATTAATAAAAAACAGTTTATATTAATTCCAAAAATTGCCTAAATAACCCTTATTTATATTCTGATATACATACATTTATATGAAGTGCAGAAAAATGTGAGATCGTATATATATAAATATATCAAATTTAATTTGGAGCAAAGCAACTCAAGTTCAACTTAACTTGTCTTCTCATTACCGAAATTTTTAAAGCATTTTGAATTATAAGTGCTGTACTCTGCCAATTATGTAGTGCATCCAGAACTATTAAGAAAACAAATCTCAAAATCAAAACCAACTTCACTTCAAACCGTACAGCCTACTGTCAAAATTTTTTTGACATTGTTCGATTCGTGGTTCACACAGGATATAGGTTACATAATTTCTAAGTTAATTTTTTAATGAAAAAATAAAACAATTTATTTAATTTTTAGACAAATAATAACATTAAAATGGCCGATAAAGCAATTGAGAAGCCAGCGGGTCGTCCCATGAAATTCCCCTACACATTCTCAGCTAAAATTGCCCAATTCCCATTCAAGTTCTACGTCCAAAACCAATGGGTCTGGAAATACTATTTGATCGGCCTTGCTGTCTCATTCCCAGTGTTCTACAAGATCCATAAGCTAGGTAAGATCTTATTTTATAGGAGAGTTATCTTTATAAATTCTAATTATTTTGTTTTGCATCTTTTTTACGAAATTAGCTAACTCTCCCGAAAACGTTGCTGCCCATGCCGCAGCTAAGAAGAAGGAGGCTGAAGCACACCATCATTAGGAGGGTTTATTTTAGTTGGGAGCAAGCATTCATTATAATAAATTCTATAGATTGGAAAAACACTGCTAACTTTGTCGTAATGAAATAAATAATACAAAAAGTAGACTGCTGTTTCTTGTGAAAAATCAAATTTATTGAAAAATGTTATGTAAAACGTTTTTACAGGAAAGGAATTACACTGGGCGAGTATCATGATGATAATTAAAACATGCTTCTCCGGCTTAGAATGACCTCATAGATAGTAAAAATTATATTGTTGGACTATACTCTGGAACAATTCTTATATCAAGGGCACTCGCATAAAAAGGCTCTTTGAGTAAATTCAATTTCTTTGCTCTTATGTACTCTTGGTTTGTTTTTGTGAAATAGAATTGGGGAAAAATTTAATCATAAAAGCACTTAAATGTACATGTTCAATTGTTAGTGCTGGAACCTAGAGTTCATCGTTCCAACAAAAGGCTTTAATTGAATGGACACATTTTAATATTGATTTTCAGATTTTGTATTCCTGATGGATAAAAAAGAAAGATGAGACAACTAGACCGAACAAAATTAACCGCTTGAGAATCAGCTCAGTAGTTTTTGAGATCAGACAAAACAGTGGAATGAACTGTGAGATTATGATAATAAAGTTTCAAGTCATTGAGTCAGTGGAAATATGAAAAGCTTAAAAAGAATTCGCTAATGTGATAAGACTCGTAAATTAATTTGCGGATTTTTGTACCCTCTGCAATAATTTTATTTATTTCATATCTTAAATTTGCAAAACTTTAAGCTTTAACTAAAGTACAGTCTGTCTGGTAATCAAATGGATCCAATTGTTTCAAATGGTGAAAACCTAATCCGAATGCAAAAAAGCCAAATGCTCGTAAGCAAAGTAAAAAAAATTAAAGAAATTATGGTTCCGCTTGATTTTTGTTCTCAGGTATTATAGTAGACATCGCCTTTAACAGTTTCAAACCTCATTTAAAAATTGTTGGGATATTTCGTATGAGAAAGGATTAGTTTATTTTCATATTTCAAAGTTGTGTATTGAACAAACATTTATTTCATCATATTTCATTTTATTCCATCCGTATCTCCTTGGAAGGCTCTTCCATTGATATTAAGAAGCCCGCAGCAAGCTTTAAAAATTATAGAAATCATATCACGTGAATTGGATTTATCAAAGTAGTTCTGTTTGCCAAAGTACATCAAGTTGCAATATTCATCGTGAAATTCAAGTAGATTCATGTCAAAAAAAAAAATCCATAGACATCCATGAAAAAGATCCAACCATTTTATAGCCCAGAAGATTTTCTTGTTTATAATGGCTTTTGATAAAATGTTGGGTAATCTATTATTAGGAAGATTTAGATTTCGTCTTATGAAAAAAAATGTAGCTGGAGGGACGTTAGAAAACCCTTCGGTAAACCAGTTTTAATTTGCAGCGCATAGTTAGGCGTATTATCGGGCAGTAAAAAGCATCGTTTCATGAAGAAACGCTGCAATTTTGCGACTTGGTTGTATTCGCGGTATCCCCAAACTTGAGCACAGTACAACATAATAGCTTTTGAGGAGGCATTATATACTTTGAACTTTGTTGAGTATTGGATGGTATTGTCTCGCAGCAGTTTTGACCAAGTTGCATTGATGGAATTTTGAGATGCTCCTAATTTGTTTGTTAGATGCTCATTCCAAGACATGTTGTAATTAAACACTACGCCAAAACATTTGTATTGATTAGACACCTTTATTTCTTAATTATTGTAAACCCATTTTCGCACGCTGCTCTTCTTCCACCATTGCGAAATATTACTATTTCTGACTTATCAAGATTTATTTCAAGATTCCATTGAATGCAGTAAGTCTTAAAACCCAAATTGGAAGGATTATCTGGCAACAGTACAATATCATCCGCATATAAGAGGGCGTTCATTTTAAGATCGTCTAAATCGATACCGATTGGAAGTTCCGCATGAAGATCATTTAAAAACAGAACGAAAAGAAGAGAGCTTAGCACACATCCTTGACGTGGGGAAGAAGTCTGACAAACACGAACCATCCCAAACAGCTGCAGTAGTTTAAATATAAAGAGTCTTTATAGAAGCCAGTATCTTCGAAGATATTCCCAGAGTTGATAGCTTATAATAAGAGAATTTCTGTCAATGCTATCAAAAGTAGAGTTTCTTCTTTTGAAGTTGAATTATGCATGAAAGATTATAAACTTGGTCCACAGTAGAATAATTGGTTCTATATGAAGCTTGAAATTCATTGATGATGTTGTTTTTTTCTATAGAGCGTAGCGAGAATTGAAAGTTCTATAGTTTACCACAACATTTGTATCTCCTTTCTTGAACAGTGGGTATATAATGGATTTTCTGAAAGATGATGGTAGCGTTGCAGTTTCAAGAATCTCAGTGAATAACTTTTGTATTTCTTCAATAAGAGATGGATATGCACTTTTATAAAATTCATACAAATAATGTCTTTTAAAAATAAATAAGTTTTAATTAAAGTTTTGATACGATATGTGTATTATGTTTTTGAGGTGTGGTGATCAGTGAATGCCAAATGAATGATGTTCTAAAAATATTATATTAAATCAGTTAAAATCACACTCGAAATTGAAAAAAAGGCCTTTACCATTTTTATATATATAGATACAACGCCAATGTTAAAGGTTTGAATATATGCAGCCTACAATAAGAACAATAAAACTTGAACTCTATTCGCCGACATCATAAAAGAGCATTTGTCGCTTCCGATGAATAGCGTTTTATAGATCCAGTAAAACACAACTAATACGGCTACAAAAAGTAAAGTAAACCGCAACATAATCTATTAAAATGTGATTTTGCAAATTAACATCTTCTAGATAAAGTTTTAATCATTCTATTTTTGACTTAATTTTCGGAAATGTTAATTTTTTATGAGATGACTTATGATATGTGTGGTTTTAGACCAGGAAAGTCCACAGTTGATCAAATATTCACATTACGGCAGATCCTGGAGAATTCACGCTGCTCCATAAATGTTGATAAATGTGATTTTTTTATCATCGTGCTTGAAAGAATAGTGCAGACTGCAGAGCTCACAAGTCAACACTAGAGGCACTATCTTTCAAAAGTCTGTTCAATTTCTAGCATATGCTGATGACATTGACATAATCGGAAGAACTCAGCGTGATGTCAATGGGGCTTTTGTGAGTATTGAGGCAGAGGCGGCAAAAATGGGTTTAACGGTTAATGAGGGCAAAACAAAGTACATGCTATCCTCAAGAAAGGACATATAACACCGCAGTCTTGGTCAAAACGTCACTATCGACAGACGTAACTTTGAGGTAGTCAAGGACTTCGTCTACCTAGGCCTCGCTGTAAACGCAGAAAACAACACCAACACTGAGATCAGACACAGAATAACTCTTGCTAACCGCTTTTTCTTTGGGCTAAGAAAGCAATTGAGTGGTAATGTCCTCTCTCGAGTTTCCAAAGTGTTACTATATAAGATCCTTATCATCCCCGTCCTGCTCTACGGTACAGAAGCATGGGCTATGACAAAAGCGGATGAAAGCACCTTGGGTCGGTTCCAGAGAAAAGTTCTTCGTGTTCACTATCAGGTGTTCGGTTCAGGTGGCGCGCACAAGTGGAAGGTGATCTCACCCAACTTGGAGCGCGAAACTGAAGACATCTAGCTAGGGACCGAGCTAGATGGAGAAGTTTGTTGGGTGAGGCACTAGTTCACACAGGACTGTAGTGCCACCTTAAGTAAGTAAGTAAGACTTATGATATGAGTCTTTGAATGACTCTATAAATAGTTTTGAAAAATCTTTCATGGTTTTGATAAATACGTTGTGTTGAGTCCAAACAAGAAGAAAAAAAATACTTTTATATACTTTTCTGTTAAAAAATAAATAGAATAGATAACTTTTCTAGAAATAAATAAATCACCAGTTATTAAACCTTGTTTGCAAGTGTTATTAGTTATTAACCATAAAGACTAAAGTAAAGCAATGTATATACTTTAAATTTTATTTCAGGTTTTGACTATAAGCAGATCATAATTTCAGCAAAAATACATAGCATAGATTTACTAACAATTTCAGACTTTATGAGGATAGCATTGGAAAACATTTACCAACTTCTTCACTTATTTGTTGAATGCAGAGTTAAACGATTTCTTCGTTCATATCCACTTATACCACTTTGTTCGATTTTTAGTAAGTCTACGGACTGATCATAGATGAATGGAAAACATCTTTATTTCTCCAACATTCAAATCAGGATCAATACAAAAAGTATGTACCTAACTACATACCGATGTGTAAATTAACAGTTACTCCAAGTTATGAGTCCCAACACGGGATTGTGTAGGGCAGATCTAATCATCTTCTTCTAATATCACTTTTTTATGTAGCTCTATTATAAAAGATCTTGAAAAGTGTTTTCAGACAGACATAGTTTACACTGATTTCTCTAAAGTCTTTGATAAAGTGTGGCATGAAATTCTTGTTCAAAAATTGTCCGTGCTGGGATTCAATTATCAGTTCATAAAATGGATAGGTAAGCAAATATTTGAATAATCGGAAGTTAGATCTGAAGTTATCAATGTTACGTCATATGTTCCACCAGTGGAGTCATATTGGACCTTCTTTTTTTGTTATTTTTATAAAAGACAATTCTGATACAATTAAATTTTCTAAATATGGGTGTTGTATGTTGATGATGAAAACATTTTTGAAGCTATAAAATGAGTAGATAATTGCCTATTGTAACAGGATGATCTAAATAAATAAGCATTATGGTTTTATACAAATATTCAAAGTTTAAATTTTTTTAGAAAAAACTCACACGTTTTATTTGATTGCTAGATTAATAATATTGTTTTTTTTTTTTGTTGAACAATTTACTCAAGAAAAAGATTAAGATCGTGAACTTTCATTAAATTTTTGCATTTATTTTATTGAAAACAAAGCCTATAAGATTGGATGATATGTAATTCTATGATCCTTACGCACCCAAACGACTTTACTCAGCCTGTATAACATCTAATCTGAAGTATTGTAGTGTTTTTTAGAATCCGTATTAAAACTCTTATTCCTAATGAATAGAAAGCGTACAGAAATCTTTGACTAAGTTGAAGATGAGTATTGATTCTTTTTGGTAAGCAAGAAGGATATGTTAGGAAGAACGTATTTTTTTAATAATGATGGTAGAAAATATCTTAAGCAATCATTAATTTGTTGTTATTCATTCTTAAATGTATGCATCTTTATTTTCCTTACAAAAATTTCCGTATGTCTTTATCTATGATTGCTATGAAGTAACTACGAATAACCCATAGCCCGTTGCATCGAAGCTCCAATTATTTTTTTGCGCTGCCTCAACTATTTCAAATCTCTTCAAGAGTAGCTTTACACATAAAATTATAAATTTATATTAATTGAATAACAGAGATTTAAAATTATCTATCAAGGTCGCAGCCTAGCTAAAGACAGCGGCTCTTTGTTTTTTTAAAGAAAAAATAAAATTAATAAACTTAAGCAACAAAAATAAGAAATCTTTTTATTAATCTTCATCTGTCCGTATTCTCATTTTTATAAATTAAAATCACAATTTATTTTATTTTAAAATAGTCGGTCTGCTTTTCAAAAGTAGCTGTGAATGAAAATAAACATTTTTTCTTTTAGCTTGTTACTTTTAACAGATGGACGGGAACTTAACGATACCGAGTATATAAAGTATAACCCTAGTACTATCATAGAGCAATTCTTGTTTACGTTCGCCATAGACGTAATTTGGCGCTGGAGGTTTTATAAACAAAGGTCAAGTCAAAAGCCTGCACGACCTAAGGACGCCGTGCTATCTGGTGACACCCCCATAGCCTTTACGTTGCTAGAACGAAAGTTCTGAGCAAAAATACTCCATTAAATGGTAAATGGAGTATTTTTGGTTCTGAGTATCAATATGTTCGCCGGTGCTTGGAAGGTTTTCGATCACCGAAAGACCAATCGTTTTCTAAATATTTAAGAGGTTATCGAAGGAGTGAGCTGTTTTAAGAATCAACTTAAAGAATCCAAATTGAGTAAAAATATTTGAATTCTCCAACAGGAGCTTTATTAAACAAAAAACTTAAATTTAAATATATAGTTAAACAATAACAACATAAATCTAACCGTCCGTACTGAGGAAATGGTCAGCATCAATACTGGAATAAATGTGTCCTTCCGATGTCATGAAATCCAGAGCATTACTGGAAATTAAAAAATCAAAATTTAATTTAAAAATTTGTACAATAAAAGATTTTTTTTCATGAATTCTTACTCTAACTCGCTCCTTGACATGTGATTGAATTTCTTTTGAAGATCCATACGGCTGATGCCTTCTTCTGAAGCGTGATTTTTAATCGCTTGGAATACAGCCAATTGTTTGCTGTCTAATCCCAAATTATTGCCACCACCAGATTGAGCACTCGGTTGTGCCCCACCACCCATGCTGAAATCACCAAAGCCTCCAGCGCTGTCTATTTTCTGAAAAATATATTACAGAAGATTCCTATAAAATATACTTTTTCACAAGAAAAACCAGATCCCCCAACTGACCTTAGAGTATTCTTCAGCCTTGAATCGGGAGTGGAGAACCTCAAGCAAGTGTGTTACAACTTGATTGGCATCGGTGACTGGTAACATTTTAAAAACCATGAGTGTTTTCTGGCCACCATGTTGGCGGACAGTTCCAAAGACTTTGGCATAATTGTTGAGCATTATGTCGGGAGCTTTGAGGGCATCACCCTCCTCCAGCCAATAGTGAGCTTCAATTTGTCCAGTGTGATCTTCCAAATGATAGGTCATTTTGGTGGAAGACGTATCGATAGATCGGACAATTGCAACGTTAGTCACCATCCCGAATGTCATGCCCCACATTTGGAAATTACCCTCTGGTGATTCGAGAACTTGTTTTAATACAACTGGCACAACTCCCTAGTCACAAAAAATATTGTAATTTTTTATGTTTCTTCAGAACATGTTTGAGCATGTAAAAACAAAATTACCTCGGCCTTTTGTTCGGTTGCCGCACCGGCACCGCCGCCTTGAGTTGCATTAAATGTATCGCCTCCAACTATTGGAATTAAGAAACGTTTCATGTTTGTTTTTAAACTTTTCACATATTTTAAACTTACATGAATCATTCATTTTGTAATTATAGTTTTTATTTTATTTAAGCTTTATTATGACGTTAATTAATTTAATCAAAGCATAAAACTTTTAGTTTACTTTATTACGCTGCGGATGCGATAGCGATGCTGTTGTAGTATATATTTCTTTTTTGTAATTTGCGCCAAATTTGAAATAGCAAATTACGAATAGGTTGTCAAATTTGACAGCCAGTGCTATTAACCAGTAAACACAATGGCTGCGATGAATCTCGCGTAAGATAGGATAACCCTGGATAAATGGATTTTTAGATAGCTGATATCTTATATCGATATCGAAATAGATGAACAAATATAAGTAAAAATTTCAGCGGTCCGAGGAATTTCTTCTAGCGATTTCTGGGCTGGCGGTCAAATTCGATTTGACATTCATGGTAAGTAATGAAAGAAAAAAAAAAACTATTGATCAAGAGTTGCCCTATTCATTCTTTTTATTTTATTTTAGTTTTGGTATAATTGTATGCAATAAATAACATTTTTACATCTCGTAAAAGTTTGAGAAAAATCGAATTGACTGTTTTTTTACAATAAATAAAAAACTAAACAAAACAAAAGTTTTTAAAAATTGATTTTTGACTGAAATATTTCTAGAAAAAATTGAGATATTGGCATTAAATTAGTTTTATCTTAAACGTATTGTTTTTTACAAAAAATAAAGCCAAAAAAAAAAATAGTACAAAAACTTGGTAAAAATTTACTTTCGACTAAAATATCTGTTCAAAAATTGAAAATATGGGGTTCAAACTAATTTTATCTCACCGAAAATATTGTTTTCAGCATTCAGTAATTTTTTTATTAAAATCCAACTGTCAATTTTTGCATAAAAAAATAAAATCCACAAAAAAAATACGCAAATGCTACTAAAACTTTTAAAAAATCTTTTGTTTTCTTTTTTCGACTTTATCGACTTATGTGACATTTGAAGCGATGTCATAAAATAAGCGAAACATCTAGTGAAAAATTTCAAATATCCAAGACTTATATATATAAGCTAAAAACACACAAAAATGGTTGATTTTGACATTTCTTCCCTGTTTATTTGTTCAGTGTTGACATACTTTTTTTTTTTTCTTAATGATTTCTTTTATTTTAGCACTCAAATGAAAAAGGACTTTGCATATACCCAAACTCGCACCCACCCCAAATCCTATAGTGATCCCAAGCAGGGGGGTTGCATACATACCTAGCTGTTAGTTCGCCGTGCTATCAATTAAAACAAACTTGTTTTAGGCTCAAAAAATGCAATACAAAAAAAGTAGGGTTAAGTCCGAAAAAGAAAATATTTTTTTTATGACTTAAAGTTGTTTCTATTGAGAATCTACCTAACTGTAAAAAAAATCAGAAGGAAATTTGTGCTGCTGTAATAGAAAGTCGCCCCTAAATTTCAGCTTTCCGAGGAATTTCTTCTACAGATTTCTGGGCTGGCTGTCAGATTCGATTTGACACTCACGGCAAGTAATGACAGAAGAAAAAAAAAACTATTGGCTAAGAGTTGCCCTATTTATTCTTTTAATTTTATTTTAGTTTTGGTAAATGTGAATATTGTTCATATTTTCTATTTCCTTTAATTAATGAAATAATTTTCATAAAATTCATATCTTTTTATAAAACTATTCTTGAAGAAGAAATTTCTAGTACAAAAAAATTTATATATTTTTTTTTTGTTGAAATTTATTGAAAATTTAATTGATTTTTTGAGAAAAAAAAACTCATAAATTTCATTATTTAAGGAATAATTTTGTTTTTATTTAAAATTAATACAAGTTTGTTTGATATTTTTTATTAACTTCCCATAGAAAGTTATAGTAATCGGTCCGATTTGTCGAATTGAAAATTTTGACGTTTCAAGATCCCTAGATTTAAAATAAAAGATTTGTAGAGAGATGTCTGTGCGTGTGTGTGTACGTACGTTCATACGTCCGTACGTTGGCGAATTTTTTTTCGTCATCCATAGCTCAAGAACTAGAAGAAATATCGACTTCAAAGTAAATTTGTTATACCAATAATAATGCAGAAAGATGCCAAAAGGACTCTCAAGAAAAATAGGTTTTTTATAAATAAAAAAAAACCGAAAACAAAAAAAATCGTTACTGAGAATATTTTACGAACAAAAAAGTTGATTTTTGACTCAAATATTTCTTTAAAAATTGAGATATTTGCATTTAGTTTATCATATGAAAAGTATTTTTTCAACATTCAGTCAAATTTTGAGAAAAATCGAATGGACAGTTTTTTTACAAAAAATAAAAACCAACAAAAAAAACAGTAAAAAAACTTGGTAAACATTTACTTTCGACTAAAATATCTGTTCAAAAATTAAAAATATTAGCTACAAACTAATTTCATCTCACAGAAATTATTTTTTATTAAAATCCAACAGTCAAATTTTTGCATAAAAAAATAAAATACGCAAATGCTACTATAAAAAATTGGTTTTCGACTAAAAATCTTGATGACAAAAATAGATTTTGAAACTATTTTATAAAATCAAATTATTGTTGCTAATTTTTAAACTTTTTAGAATAATTCAACTGACAACTTTTTTAACAAAACACGAAAACCTACAACCCTTTTAACCAAGACTAATCGACAGGAGGAATGGAAAGTTATCAGTGTGTGTTGCATCCCAGCCTCTTTTATTTTCTTTTTTCGACTTCATTGACTTATGTGACATTTGAAGCGATGTTATAAAATAAGCGAAACATCTAGTAAAAATTGCAAATATCCAAGACTTATCTATATAAGCTATTTTGCTTTTTGTTGGCCGTCTCGTTATTCAAAATTTGTCGGCAAGTCTAATTTTGAACAAGATATTTGGTACAGCTAAAAACTGTTGACTCTGCATGTATATAAATTTCCAGTAAAAAGTTTAATTTTTATACTTAAAAATAAAAAAAAAAAAAACAATGAACAAACATATAAGTCGAATGTGCGATGGTCGATTGCAGCGCCATACTTTTTTTTTTCATTTTTACAATTTCAATGTATCCTTAACATTGACATACTATAATATATGGAATGCAGATTACCTTTGTAAATGAAAACTGGAAATAATATTTTTCTCTCGCTCCCGCTGAATTTCTCCACTTTCGATACTAGCGCCACGCCAATGACTCGGCATCCGGTCGACCTAAAAGTTTTTGCTCATGAGAGTACTATTGTTTTCATATACAAAGGTACTGTGGTTTTCATATCTGAAGACCCTTAAAAGTGATTTCACCCATTTTGCTAAATTTCTCTTGTAGATTTGGTGGCAAAAATAAAAATACGAAGTTATAAAGTTTACAAAATAACCGCTATATAGTTAGCAGCACTATAAGTTGGTTAATTAAAGTGCAAATAATTTGGAGACACTTGAAGAGAAATTTTCAGAACTTCGATCGAAAATACTTTTCTTTTATTTGGATAGAGATTTTTAGAATTTGGGAAAGCATTTGTATTATATAATTAACAAAATGTAAAAGATTTGACAGTTCCATAAGAAATATGGAATTTACGCACGTATGTACATACCTTTCGTAGTTGGAAATGGAGGAAAAGTTTGTATATTTTTATTATGTTGGTATTACGTTCCATTATGTAGCCAATGACTGTTTGCTTTTGTAATTTTTGAATGTTTCCATTTTTAACCATTCAATTGCATTTTTCAAAAATTCTTACCTGTGCTCTTCAAATTCAAAAATATTTCATTGTATTTTCTCCAAAATCTTTATATTTCTAGAACATTTTCCTAATTTGAAGATGCCAAGATTTTGACATATCAACATTTCAAGAAATAACTTCCCAGGTACGTCAACTGAACTTTAATTGATAATAACTTCTTATTTATGCTTCTCCAAATTCTGAAATTTTTGTCCGGATATCCTTAGCAAAATTCCCTTTTTTAATTTGGAAACACGTAGAAATACGATTCTTATAATTTGGATTTCTCGAAATTAAGGTTTTTTGAAACTTGGAAAAGTGGTTTCGATATTTGAACATATAGAATTCTCTAAATTAGGAAAATAGTTCACTAAATTTTTGCAAATGTTTTCCAAATTGTTTGCGTCAAAAATAAATTCCGTCTCAATGCTGCAAAACACAAAAATCAATTTCCAAAAGTGTCTCCATATTTCAAACTCGAAGTTGGCTACTATCTTAGTATGTCAATGGCTGCGTTCAATATCAGACAAATAGGGTATCCGGATAACTTTTTCTTAGTGTTTTACGTGTAAAATAACAGCTGATCAAAAATAGCTGAGATGTCAAAAAAGAATCCAAAGGTATCCAAGAATTTCTGGGATATGTAGGTGTAGGTATCTGACAGAACAGCTGATTCAACAC
Source organism: Eupeodes corollae (assembly GCF_945859685.1). NCBI lineage: Eukaryota > Metazoa > Arthropoda > Insecta > Diptera > Syrphidae > Eupeodes > Eupeodes corollae. Next base: position 18,234,451 of record NC_079147.1, on the reverse strand, counting down.
ATGATTGAATTTCAAGAAACTTGAAAATTGATGTTTGTATTTGTTGACAAACTAAAAGATACAACATGTTAGTTGAAGTTGTATTTGAGGATATTCTGTACATAATAGACGATAAAGAAGTTATTTGCCTTTGAATTTTAAAAGGTAATTATGATTTATTTTCTTAAACTTCAAAATTCACTTATTTTGTTCTCGTTTTGTTAGACCAATTTGCTAGGTCAGTTGAATTATCCATTAAATGTTTTATCTTACAACAATTTTGACTGCAAGGCTTAAATATTTCTCTGCTTTTTGTGAACAGCTGAAAGTTATTTTTATTTTTTGACAGCTATCTCAATACAACTATCCAACTCGTTCAACAAGGTATCTAAAAATCCAACTATCTAAGATACCCTATCCAACAAGAGATTGAACGCAGCCAATGGGAAATTACTTCAAAACAGTCTAATGGATAAAATCGACACTATCCAACCATTTTCCGCTGTTGAAATTATTAAAGCAATTTCTTTTTACTACTTAAGTTCTAATCCACTTTAAGTCCTCTGGGTACAAATAATACAAATATTTGCAAAAAAAAAAAACAGATTTTGACATATTTCATCACGTTAGCCAATTTTGATTTATAAATTTCCATTCTACGTTGCATGGGCGATAAAGTTGACTCCTATTCTATTTTTAATTCCCATAGAAAGTAATTGTAATCGGTCCGATTTGTCGAATTGAAAATTTTGACATTTCTCGACGTTTCAAGGTCCCTAGAGTCGAAATAAAATATTTTTAGAGAAATGAGAGATTCAGGAAATTTTTTCGTCGTCCATAGCTCAAGAACCAGTAGAGATATCGACTTCAAATGAATGGTATATGCGGAAAGGGCTCTGAAAAAAATTGAGTTAGTGGTTTTTTTTACCATAGATATGAATTTAAAAAAAAGGTGAACATTTTGGTTAAGCCAAAATATCTCAAGAACCAATAACGCTATACAATTGAATTAAATTTTGAATTATACATTGTAATGTGATACCAAACTATAGGGTTCACAAAAAAACTTAGTTTTTGGAAAATGCTATAAAAACATCGAGTGTGGCTTCGGCTGTGTGGCACGTGTGTATGTAGTGCCGTCCTGTTGAAATTAAATGTTGCCAATATCCTCCTTCTCATTTGGTGTGAACGAAAATTCGTTCAACAGGTCCGATAACGATTGCCATTGACTGTAACGGCCACTACTTGCTCATTTTTGAAGAAAAATGTCCCAATTATGCCTCTGGACCAAAATCCGCACCAAACAGTGATTCGTTTTAGGTGTATCGGCTTTTCAATGTATGCATGCAGGTTTTCTGTTCCCCAAATGCGATAATTTTTTCTTGTTTACATACCCGCCAAAATCAAAATGAGCTTCATCTGAAAAGATAATTTTTTTTGCAAAATCGGCATCTTCTCTTAGCGTTATTTTCAGCGTCTTTCAAGCGTCCACACAACCATATTCGTTCAGCGGAAGGATAAAACGGATAAAACTTACTATGTTTCTGTCAAATGATTCACGAAATAAGCAATAGTTGAAAAAAAAAAACATTAGATGGCGGACCCTGTTGTATATTTTTGGAGAAAACATCCAATTTACGCTTTTTGTTTTGAAAAAAAAAATGTCTAACCTCGAATATTTTACGACAAAAATTAATTTTGTGCAAAAAATCGAATTGCTAGTTTTTTTTATAAAAAAAATAAAAACATACAAAAAAGTTGGTAACAATTGATTTTCGACTTAAATATCTTTTCAAAAATTGGCTTCAAAATAATTTTATCTCACAGAAAAAATTGAATTCATGGGCTTTGGTGTGAATCGTGAACGCCACCGAAAAAAATACGATGCTTAAACATAACGAAACATCTAGTGAAAACGTCCGAATCTCAGGAACTGTCTACAAGCTGTTTTGCTTTTTTTGGTTGCCGTCTCGTGTTTCCAAATTTCTCGGCAAGTTTTTTTTCTGTCCAAGATGTAGGTGCAGCTAAAAAGTATTTTGGGTTTAAAATTTTTAGCTGAAAAGAGCATCCATTTTTTTTGTTAAACCTTGACCCACCGCGGGCTGTTTTCTTGTATGTGTCCATTTTTTTTCAATATTCATTACATTATAAATAAAATTTGATCTATGTATTCAAATTTAAAAAAATTGTTAAATTTTCCTAATTTGAAGAAGCCTAGATTTCTCGAAATTTAGGCTTTTCGAAACTTGGAGAGTTATCGATATTTCAACATATAGACTTCTTTTAATTAGGAAAATAGTTCACCAAATTTCTCTAAATGTTTTCCAAATTATTTACGTCAAAAAAATAAAATTTGCGCTTAATGCTGTTACAGCTGTGTTCAAAATAATAGGAGTGTTTTTACAAGATTTGCTCAAGTGTTTTTTTTACCATGTGTATACTGGTAATCAGCCCATTTCTCTATCGGTAAGTATAACGGGACGTTAAAGATGATAAAAGAATGAACTGGTTTGCAATTCATAACCGTTTAAATTTTTAACCAGAGATCAAATGATCTTTACTCTCAATCAGGCTATTAAAAATAATAGGAGTGTGAGTTATATTGTACGTAACAAAAAAAAAAAAACTGTAAGTAACTAAATTAAAATAGGAATATTAAATAGTTAGGTTAGGTTAGGTTATAGTGGCTGTCCAAGATGGAACGGACACACTTAGGCCAGTTTAATGGCCCATTGTGATACCATATGAATCTTGAGGCTTCCTCCTAAGCTCAATGGAACCAGTTAGAGTCCCTTACGAAACGCTGATTATACCGATATGATTTAGATCGTTTAGATCGTTAAAGAAGAATTCTCCTAGGTAATTCTTGCGTTTTCGAGCTAGAGTAGGGCATGCGCAGAGAAGATGAAGAACCGTTTCTTCCTCTTCCTCGTCCATACAGCTTCTGCAAACGTCATTTGAGAATACGCCTAGTCTCGTGGTGTGCTTTCCTATTAGACAGTGTCCGGTTATGACACCTATTATCGAGCTTATATGCGATCTGCTTAGAGAGAGCAAGCACCTTGAACGTTTTAAATCCATTGTTGGCCAGATGTTTTTTGTGGCTTGACACGTGGTGATGTTGGTCCACCTGGTGCCTGCCCTCCTTACAGCGTCTTGCATTAGTAGCAGTAAAGCAGCAAAGGTGAATATTAAACTGTTGCGCCATCTCCATTAGAGATGATCGACAGTTATGGACTGTTATAGAGTTTGTAAAGACTGAGTCCAGAGATTTGATAGCGGCCTGGCTGTCGGAGAAAATACGGATATCAGATGTTGATATCACGTTTTCTTTGAGTCAAGACAAGACTTCCTTAATCGCCAAAAGTTCCGCCTGGAACACGCTACAATGATTGGGAAGGCGGAATGAGAGACTTAATTTCAGTCGTTCAGAGTACACACCACCACCAACCCCTTCTTTGGTCTTTGAGCCATCTGTGTAAAAGTGGATTGACTCATCCTCTAAGAATGTCCTATCCTCCCAAAAAGATCTGGTAGGATATAAAGTTGATGTTGGGGTGCTCTGATCAAATGATCGCCAATGCTGTAAAATATGAACAAAATGTCGAAACCCGGGGACGGAAACGGGAAACGAGTGAAAATGACGATCGACGTATTGTTCGCTACAGCCGAAAGGATCCTTTTGCGTCCTCTAAGATGATCCAGGAAGATCTAGGACTGTCATTAAGTAGTGTAAAAATAAGAAGGCGATTGGTGGAACACAATCTTTCCGCTCGCAGTCCACGAAAAGTGCCGATGCTTACAAAAAAAACATGTAGCCGCTCGTTTGAAATTTACAAGAAGCCATTCTAATTGGCCTACAGAGGAATGGCGAAACATTTTGTGGACTGATGAGACCAAAATTGTTTTATTCGGTGGAACTGGCTCTAGGCAATACGTCCGACGTCTAGAAAATTCCGAGTTTAAGCCTCGGTGGATATAATGTCCAGTGTGATGCTGCCTTATGCGAGTTGGAATATGCCGGTTAAGGGTATTTCAACATGACAACGACCCGAAACACACCAGTAAGTCTGCCAAGGAATGGTTTCGGGTCAATGGGGTTGAGGTCATGAACTGGCCAGCTCATTCACCTGACCTCAATCCCATAGAAAATTTATGGGCAAATGTGAAAAAGGGTGTTTCTCGACGAAGACCCCTGAATTCGAGGCAGTTGTGAGACGCAGTCGAGGAAACATGGAACTAATTCCAATTGAGCGTTGTCAGGCCCTTGTGAATTTTATGCCACGCAAAAGTGCAGCAATTATAAAAAACAAAGGATTTTCCACAAAATACTGACAACAAAATCTTAATATTGAATATTTTTTTTTAGTTTTTTATACTTTATTTTGTTTACTCCTATTATTTTGAACAATTCTTTTTGGCTTTATTTTGATACAATTCATGTTTTTACTACCTTATTTGTTTTAAAGCATAATAATAAAAGACTGGATTACCTATTTTGTACAAAAGAAAAAATAAATTTAAAAAAATTATACAACTTTTGAGTCACGATTTAATCAAAAGAACAGGCACTCCTATTTTTTTGAACACAACTGTACATAAGCCTAGTTGTCGATGTTTGCGCTCTATTCATACATTCCAAATACAGGGAATCATCTATTTTAGCTATACAACTATGGGCTGTATTATTGAGGTCGAAGTCTACACTGTGTTTAAAAGCTAGATCATTCCATTCTTTCAAAGGCGATATTTGACGTCTAAGAACATAATTTAATATCTGTTTTTGAAGATTTGAGTCAGGCCTTTTCATAACTTTTATTATATAATCAGCATTTGATTTTAGATTTTTTAAATACTTGTGGCATACCGGATTCAGTGTGGATACAAATAAATTTAGCAGTTGCACCCACATACTTGTTGCAAAAGAAATTACTCCACATAAGATTTATTGCCGTTTTGGCTGCAGTGCATTTTTCTTTTACATGTGAGCGAAAATCAAGGTTACGAGTTATCAAGAAACCTAAGTATTTGAACTGATTTACTATTTCTATTGGTTCACATTCCAGAAACCATTTATCTTGGGAAGTTTCTCTTCGATGAGTATTTTCAAAACCATGATTTTCGACTTGAACATTTTTATTTGCAACTGCAAAGCTATAGGATCATCTGCCAATAGTACAATATCATCCGCGTATAGGAGCATTTTTATTCATGTTTCACCAACCTTAAAACCACTAGGGAAATCTTTCGATACGTCATCAATATATAGTGCAAACATTAATGGACTTAATCCACAGCCTTGTGGAACACCAGCACTTGTATTGAAGAAATTAGACATTCTACTCCCATTCCATACAGCAGCAGAGATATTGGTTATAAGAAACTTATATTAGTTAAGAAATTTTTTTGAAAAGCCTAGGGTCGATATATTATAAATTAAAGAACTCCTTCTGCCTCAAAAAGTCTGTTAAAGAATAAAATTATATGAGCCAAAAAATTTACTGATTAGTTTTTGTAAAATTCAACCTGAATACCGTCGATTCCCGCAGACTTATAATTTTTCATTGATTTCAAAGTATCTTGTAACTCTTTCATTGAAATTGGTCCATCAAGTTCCGGAATTTTTACAAAAGGTAAAACAGATTCGAACGTTTGTTTAACCAATAACGGGTTCAGAAGAACTTTGAAGTGATCGGCAAGTTTTTAAACTGGCAACACCCAAGATGCAATATTTTTACAGCTACCTTGCAACCTCACCTTTGACCAAAATGTTTTTGAGTCCTTACATGATAAGAGACCGGTTGCTACACCATTAAAATAAAGTTTTCGTTTTTGAACTAAAAGCTGTTTATATTGTTTGTTCGCCTCTATGTAAAGTGTTTTGAAAAACACGGAGTTGTTTTTCCTAAAAAGGTTAAGAAGAGCGAAACACAGGCACAAGTACAATACTTTAAATGTGGATTTCTCAAAATTCAGGTTTTTTTCAAAACTTGGAAAAGTGTTTTCGATATTTTATCATATAGACTTCTCTAAATTAGGAAAATAGTTTACTTAATTTCTCCAAATGTTTTCCAAATTACTTTCGTCAAAAAAATAAAATAAAATATTCGTCTTAATGTGGCTCACTAAACGACGGTCTCAAAATAAAAAAAATACAAAAATCAAGTTCTAAAGGTGTCTCCATATTTCGGACATGAAGTAGGTTACTACCTTAGTATGGCAATGATCCTGAAGCTAGTATTGTTCAATGTCAAAAGATGGCAGTGCTTTATTACGATAGCCGAGCAATAGTGTGACCAATTCGCGGAACAAAACGCACCATTTTCGAATGTCTACAGCCCGCTTAAATCAAGTCAAACTGCGCATGAATCCATAAGCGGAAGTGCAGCCGGCGTGATGGCGATTTGCATTAAAAAAAAGGATTAATCCCAATCCTATAAAATTAAACATTTAATCAAAAAAGCGCACATTTTTTTACTTAGTAAATTACCACACCCGTCTAAATGGTAATGGAGGTCCCCCTTCCAATAGTAACAAATGCTTGTATTATGACACTATACCAGTATTGGTATTCTACGTCTCTTTGAAATGAGACTAACATCCTTGCATTTAAATGCAGTTGTTTGCTTGTATGCATGTGCATCTAGCACATGTTTTGAAAGCTTCCAATTCGGATTCAAACTACCCTTAACCTCCCTAATAATATTTTCAAAAAAAAAAATGTCGAGCCATGACACGTTTTGCAATTTCAATGTTTTATTGAAGAGGGCTACTATAGTGTAATGGTTTTTGAAAATTTAAGAAGTTATGCATCAAAAGTACTTCAGAATTAAGTACGAAAAAATTCTGTTGATACTTTGCTTTGAATTCATTGAAAAATGTCTCGTAGAGAATGTAAATTTAAAGATTGTCAATAAAAAGTATTTGAAAAATTGTTATGATATCTTTTTTCTCAAAAATATTAAGCGCATATTTTATGTGAGCTTGTGTTTAATAGGTTAAGTAGATACTTACTAAAACACACTTTAATTTTTTAAGCTTCTACTAGGTTTTCACCAGGTAATTACCTTTGAGTCATATCCACAGCTAAATTTACTTGAACAACCCCAAAAATGTTGAGTTTGGGACACCATATATACTTAGTTTGAGCGGTGTAATTTAGGAACGACTTTTTCCCACTGCTAGCTGAAAAATACCATGCAAAGTCCCCAAAACGGCTTGGAAGGTATAGTGATTGCTTGGAAGGTACATTAAGATTAATTTTGGTTCACTCACTAAACTCAACTGATGAACATTAAAAGGGTAATGATAATAAGCACTTGTCACGATGTATACACCAGGAAGCTCACGTTCTGTTGAGGGCTTTGATTTACAGATTGTCAACCATAAACGGGGCAGTAATCTTGTAAAATCTGTATCAACAGTGAAATTTATCTTTACCTAGTTCTTAAAAAGGAGTCACCCGGTCTTTGTGAGTATTTGATTTTTGAAAAAGCTCAAAATCTTAAAAAATAAAAATATAAAACAACTAATTTCGACTTAAGCTTTCTTTTTCCAAAAAGTCTGTATTCAAAAATGGTGTAACTAGGCTGAAGACAAAAATATGTTTTGATAATTTAAAATGGTGTGCTCTTTGGATTTTTCCGTCCATTTTAAGAATTTACAAGTTTTTACAGAATTGTATGAAAAAATTTTGACACCTACAGTAACTCGTAATACAGTGTTTTGATATACAGTATTTTAACCTACAGTATTTCGATTACAGTATTATTTCCCACTCAATATTTTCGCCTTAATCCACCTCAAAAATTTATTTTGATTTTGAAGCCGTATTAGACCTAATGCCACAAAAGTCCTACAGAAAAGCTTAATTCCATTTTAGTACCAAAATTTTGTCAACCAGTATTTTTTGTTTTTAAAGTTCAAACAAAACAAATTTTCTTTGAGAACATTTATTAGGAATGGTTAAAAGTAAATTAAAATGAAGGATACATTATATGTATGTAGTTCATTGGAGTAGATTTTTTTGTCTGAAAATATCTTCAAGTTTGGATTCCAGAACTTCGTTGGTCCCACGAAGGTTGAAAACGACTCTTTCGGCCCAAGCGAAATATTCATCCACGTTTTGCTATATAAAAAAAGTAAACACAAAGAAAAAACAAATTTATGTTTGTAGTATATGTATGTACTTGTTTCAATCAAATGTAAAGCATAGGATGAAATTTACTATTATAGCTTACTTGGTTCCATCCATCTGGAAGGACATTTTGTAAATCCCTGAGCTTATCCACTGTATCAGCTAACTTAACTAATTTGGCATTTTTGGTTAATTTTTTCGAAAGTTCAACTTGAAGTTCTTTTCGTTCTGGTTCCGGTAGACTTTTGTCAACAGTTATTTCCTTAACAATGTCAGCGACATTCTTTCCAAATGCTACTTCAATTTCCTCTAAGGTAGTTTCTGTATCTTCAATGACGTCATGAAGAAGAGCCGCTTGCAAAATTTCCTTATCCTCAATGCCAGCTTCAACAGCTAATATAGTTGCAACGTTTATAGGATGATTTATGAATGGTGTCTTATTGGGATCTTCTCTGCGTTGGTCTCTGTGTTTGTAAGCGGCAAATTGAACGCATTGCATCAACTCAGCCAATGGGTCCATGTCCATGTTCACGATGGAAATGAACGGGTTTTTAGTTTTTGAAATATTCAGACCCAAGTCACGATTTAAAATGCGCCAAGTGGAAGTCTGCGAGAGGCCGAGTTCTTTCGCGCGGTTTGGAATCGACTGATTCGGATTTTCCTGCACACTCTCAAGAACCGCGGCGATATTCTCGAGAGATCTTGCATTTCTTTGGCGCACCACTGCTGGCTGATTGTTTACCGAACCAGTCTTCTGGAACTTGTTTACTAAACGTTGGACAGTCGACTTCGAAGGGCCGCCATGCTTGCTGTATAGGGGACGCAATGCACGCAACGTTTGTGTCAAGGAACAATTATTCTTATAATAGAGTTTTAACATTTGTATGTGGTCTTCAGTTGTGTAACTTGATTTGGCCATTTAGGAGTTAGATTTATTTGAATAATACGAATTTTTTTATTACAAATTTATTCAAGATACAAGATACAGTTTATACTAGAACAAGCTAACTTCTATAAGATAGAAACTTGAGAGAGATAGATACAACACCAGACAGACACCGACCGGGTCTAGCTGTTTGTTTTTATATGCACATAATATTATGTATATAAAATAAACATAAACAATAGATTTGACATCACGCGTCGGCGTATTAGGGATTAGGAACAAGAATATACCAACTCTATTATTGATTTTTCTGATTAGGACTAACTGACCTGAAGCTTATCCATCGTCCTAACCTGTGTCCATTAGAAAATCTATTCCACACTAGATGGAGTAATAATAAATAAAGCACAAGTTTCTAAATCCAACTTAAGCTTTTAAATTTGCGTTTTTGTCTCTTTGATGGAAATTATTAAAATAGTATAAGGTTACTTCACTAAGCACTAACTTCAGCTAATAGTACATAAACTATAAAAAACATTAATGTCTACAAAACACTCCTCAGGCAGGCTACAAATCCGTCACGATTGGCATTTTATATTGTGAAAAAATATTACTTTTTTAACTTCCCATTGGAAGTTATTGTAATGGGTCCGATTTGTCAAATTGAAAATTTTGACATTTCTGGACGTTTCATGGTCCCTAGAGTCGAAAAAAAAAGATTTTTATAAAGATGTCTGTGCGTGCGTGTGTATACGTACGTTCGTACGTCCGTACGTTCGCGACGTTTTTTTCATCTTCCATAGCTTCTTCAAATAAATTTTGTTATACAGATAATAAGACAGAAAGATGCAGAAAGGGCTCTCAAGAAAATTGCGTGGGTGGTTTTTTTTACCATAGCAGTTTGAAAAAAAGTTGAACATTTTGGTTAACCCTAAATATCTAACGAACCAAAAACGAAGTATATTTTTTGAAAAAAATCCATTAAACGGTTTTTTTTTATAAATCAAAAAAACTGAAAAAAAAATTTGTCACCTCCAAAACTTTATGACTAAAATATTATTTCATCTCCAAAACAATTTTGTGCAACGAAAAATAATGTTTTTGACATCTGATACAATTTTGAGAAAAATCGAATTGACAGTTTTTTTTATAAAAAATAAAAATCTAAAAAAATCATTACTCAAAGTTGGTAAAAATTGAATATCGATTCAAATATCTTTTCAAAAACTTGAAATTAAGGCTTCAAACTTTTTTTATCTTATAAGAAATATTGATTTCAACAGGTCTGAAAAATGTTGAGAAAAATCGAATTGACAGTTTTTTTTACAAAAAATAAAAACCTCAAAAAAAATTAATAAAAGTTGGTAAAAATTGATTTTCGACTCAAATATCTTTTCAAAACTTTGAGATATTGGCTTTTAACTAATTGTTTCTTTTAAAAAATATTGCTGTCAACATTCAGTAACATTTTGAAAACAATCGAATTGACAGTTGACAATTATCGAATTGACAGTTGACAATTAAAAACCGAAAAAAAATTAACAAAAGTTGGTAAAAATTGATTCTCGACTCAAATATCTTTTCAAAAATTTGAAATATTGGCTTTAAACTAATTTTATTAATTAGAAATATTGTTTTCAACATACAATACATTTTTGAAAAAAATCGAATTGACAGTTTTTTTTACAAAAACTAAAACTCTAAAAAAAAACAATACTAAGACTTGGTTAAAATCTACTTTCGACTCAAATAGCTTTTCAAAAATTAAAAATATTGACTTCAAACTTATTTTATTTCACAAAAATATTGTTTTCGATATTCAGTAATTTGTATATAAAAATGCAACAGTCCGTTTTTCATAAAAAATAAAATCTACAAAATTTGGTAGAAATTGATACGAGTACATATAGACAAACTTTTAAGCAAGACAAATCGGAAGACGGAATGGGAAGTTATCAGTGTGGGTGGCATCCCAGCCTCTTTTTCTTTTTCAATTTGACAAGCAACCCTTTAACACAAAACATGAAATGGAATTGTGTAGAAAGCAAATGGCTGCGTTCAATCTCAGACAGATAGGGTATCCGGATACCTTTTTGTTAGTGTTTTACGTGTAAAATAATAGCTGATCAAAAACAACTGAAATGCCAAAAAAGGAATCGATTGGTATCCAAGAATGAGCAGGTTGAGACGACATAAGGAACTTGAAAGTAAGGCAAGTTTCTAGTATCTGATTGGCCAGCTGCCAAAAAATTACCTTCCAATTAGTGCAACTTTAATGGAAAGTTGACTGGAAAGATAGTCAAGAAAAATCTCCCTTGCTATTAAGTCAAGTCTACTTCTATCAAAATGACAGTTGATCATGTTTTTTTCTTTCAACTGTAAGCTGAACTTTATTATTCTATGATTTATTTATTTTCTGCACAACTTCATTTAATGCTTTCTGTATAAGAGTTCTTTGTAAATTTGGAAAAGAAATAACTAATATTTCTTTACAATACAAAATATAAATCGTGTTGGACCTGTAGCTTGCCTGGAGGAGTATTTTGTATACAATAATTTTGTTGGTAATTGTCACACTATGAACTTTAAGTAAAGATTTGCGAAGTAAAGTTCTTAATTTGAAATTCATGACCCTTGAAAAACTAACTAGTTGCTTTGGTCAAAATTTACTCGTACGTTCAAAGAATGAAGTTGACTGTAAATTAAGTCTCTTGTGTTACCTGATCCTGCCCAATTTCTGGGGTATGTAGGTATCTGACAAAACAGCTGATTCAGCACCTGGTTGCATTTCAAGAAACTTGAAAATTGATTTCAATTGAACGCTGCCAATTTATCATAGAGTTCAGCTTTGAGTTGAATGAAAAGACATGATTAATTGTCATTTTGACATACGTTAGCTTGACTTGACTTGACTTTATAGCAAAAATACTCCATTTAATAAGATCGAAATCTTTCGTACGTTTCACTTTCCAAAACCCGTTTGTTTACATTGTTGTATTTGTAATTTTGACAATTAGTCCATGAATAGATGTGAAAACAAACAAAAAACAAAATGGGGAGGTTAATAAGTTTTTTCAGATTTTTCTTTTTACGTTTTCGATGAAAAACTCAGTTTTAAGATTTAGTTTTGCAGTCATTTCATTTTGTTGATAGCGAACCAATGTACATTTTTGTCTTGAATAAAGCATGTTCAACATCAGTTTAATAAAATTAATTCACTCATTTACAGCAATCACTACGAAATTCTATAAATTTCATAATTAATTTTCAGAATATTGTATCAAAGATGTGTTCAAACAATCATCAAGTTAAGGGCGCGAGCGCAATTTATTGAATTCAAATATTTTTTTTGCAACTAATTAAAATCTGTGTCGATTTAATTACTCCAAGTATATTTATAGTTTGTTTTTAATGATTTTTTCAATTGATTGATTAATAAATATTAAATTTAAAAAATGAGTTATAATCGAAAAATACCTCATCCATAACATTCTTGATTGATGGAAGCATACATGTGGGAGGGGTGCGCCGACAGAAAAGACAGTTTAGTTCAGTAAAACTGATTTCAAAGTTTTATTTTGAATACTAAAATATAAGTACAAATTCAAATTAAAATAAAGTTGTGAAAAATATTACACTAAAGTTAAACTTTAAGCAAAATTAGCAAATAATAAGAAAAGGTCGATGCGTCGCGATGATGTGGTAACCGTAGCGTGTTCGTAATTGTTCATCTCTGGTCGCATAGAGGAAATATATTATCTAGAGTCCCGACCGGTACCCGTCCTACCTGAAACACACTCAAATTTTATTCAAGGTGAACTCTCTCAAATTCGAGGTAAACTCTCTCAAATTCGCTATCGGTGAATACATGTGAGTGGAGAAAAAAAAGCAAAATGGGGGATTCGGCTAAAAAGAAACTTATGGAATTTTTGTGACCTGTCAAAAAGGTCCCGATGATTCTTGAATAATGAATATTCTATCAAGGTGTTTTTCTATAGCAATTAATTTGTCTCAACGACCGACGACCGTAGTTTATTTCGTTCTGTTTTTGTTTTGCCACTAGGATCACTGATAAGACCTGTAGCTTTTCCAACTAACGCAATTGGATTGTGTCTTTCTCGATGCCATGCAGAAGTCCAATTATTAACAGGAGATTGCCAACATGTAGACTATCGGGAGCTGGATCAAAGCCGGAGTAGATTGTTTGTTGTTTCCTTGTGAAAAGTTTTGTCATTTCCGGACTACCGTTTTAAGAAGAACAGAATATAATTCATTACGATTTCTTATAGTTTTTATAAACATACAAAACAATATACAACTTACCCAGCGGTGTCTGGAAAGAGATCCTGAAAGAATCCTCTATCAGCTAGAGCCAAGTTACGTTGGGATATAGGTACTTCTTCGTATATAATGAAGGCACTTTTTAGATCGATGAAATAGTTGACTCTGGATCATTTTGTATGAAATTATTTATATAATATGGATAAAACAGTTAATCAGGAGTACTATTAACAACTTTGTTTTTATTAATTTTCGCTTTTGTTTTGATTTATTTAAAATTTAAATCGCAGAAATTGTATTTTGTTTTCTTTTTAATTTTCGTTGTCAAAATACTTACCTCGCTGTTCATCTGTCAAAACTGGGTACAACTCAAATTGGGCCACGTTCGCATTGCAGTTCTGGGGTGCGCCTATACTTTTAGCATGATTTATTTTGTTTTTAGCTAAACTTTTCATAAAAATCATAGAATTTGTTTGCCAAAAGCAGTTAAATATTATTTTTAGCACTGTTTTCACTAAAAAGAAGTTGCAAAATTAATTTTTATTAAAATATTGCATTAATTTTTCAATTCTTGAATTCAACGGATCTCTTTTTTGAACGGCTGAGTTCACCTCATTGTTTTTTCCCCAGCGGTTAAGGAATATGGGCACAAATTCCATAACAACTACATTCAAAATGGCGTGGTCCCATAAGAAATGCACGGGACAACTAACACATGCTTATCCTTATGGACAAAATCCTTACAATTTAGCTTGTAGGCCGAAAAAGAGCAAACCCATTAAGTCGGGACTCTATATAATATATTTCCTCTATGTCTGGTCGTTTGTTCTTTTTGTCTAGCTGGTGGTTTATTTGACTGTCGTATGATTTAGCAACGGTGCCAAGGATTAACAGAAGATAATGGGATAATATGGTATTGGCACATCGTTTTCTGGCCATCTAAGCGGATTTTCAATCGATAGTTTGGTGAGCATTTCTATGATAATGCGGTTCATACGTTTCACCTGACCACTACCCCGAGGAACTCCAGTCGTGATTTGAACGTTTTGGATACTTCTTTGCTCGCAATACTCTTTGAATGCTGTCGATACAAAGTCAGCACCTTTATCCGTTATAATTCGGTGTGGATTTCCGAATATGTCTTCAAGGAATATCATCTTTTTAAGGACTTCATCCGTCGTTGTTGTCTTGACCGGGAAAATCCACACAAATTTTGTAAAAGCATCCATTACACAAAATATTTACTTATAGTTTTTAGCCGTTGAGGGCATCGGGCCAAGGTGGTCTAAATGATAGGTGTGTAGCGGTATATCAACTTTTCTATAGGGTTTAGAAAACCTTCCTGTTTTCCGCTCTTTTTTACTGCAAGAATGCAAGACACACAATTCGAAATAAAGTCTGCAACTCTTTTTTGTATACAAGCGAAGTAATATTCCTGCCTAACGATCTTTTCTACCTTTTGGGCATTGATTCGGGACAACAAGTAAATAAGAACCTTTGAGGAATTTGTACAAAACACCACTTCTGTTAATGTAGTTTTCGTAGCTATCACGTTGCAGAACATTTAAAATTAATTTACAAGTTTCATCTTTGCTTTGCGCGTTTTTGACACGATGTAAAATTCCGGTTTCGACGTTTGTTATAGTAAGTACTCTGCTAAGAGCATCTACATGTTTCATGGCAGTAGCTGGTCTATGCAAAACCTCGCAATCGAATTCTTCTAGTTGTAGAGCCCATCTCGCCACCCGTGAACATAACTCTTTTTTTCATAGTCATCTGAAACGCTTAACAGTCAGTGTAAACTTTAAATTTTAGTCCCATTAGATAAACGAGGAGTTTGTTCAAAGAGTTACTACAGCGAGTACCTCGAGCTCGTAGCTGCTGTATTTTTCTTCTGCAGGCTTAGTTTTGAAACTTATATAAAACACTGGGTGTAAAGCACTATCGTGAAGTTGGAGTCGGACTGCTCCAAGGCCTATCTTACTGGCGTCGGTATGTAATTCGGTTTTTAAATTTGGATTAAAGATTTTTAAGACAAGGTCATTACACAGAAGATCTTTTAAATGTTCGAACGCGGATCTTTGCTCATGTCCAAAACGAAATACAGACATAGAGTTACTTGTCATATCTGATAGGGGTTTCGCAATTCTTGAATAATTGGGTATGAATTTTCCTGTTAACCTGTTAACCCGAGAAAGCTTTGCATTTGTTTACCGTTTTTAGGCTCAGGGAAGTTTCTTACTGCTTTCGTCTTTTCGATCGAGGGCTTAACCGTACAGTGTTCGACAATGTGTCCCAAAAATTCTATAGATCGTAACATAAATTTGCATTTTTTCCAATTAAATTGAAGACCGTTTTTAGCTGCGACGTATAAAACTAACAATAATGTATCGAAATTTTCGTATTCATCTTTCGAAGCGATTATAAAGTCATCCACGTAAATGCGCACTAGCTTTTTCAAAATGAGATCTTTAAAAATTTGGTTAATATATTCCTGCAAAACAGAAGGAGATATACAAAGACCAAACGGCACTTTACAGAACTCGTACTGTGCATCAGGTGTTAAGAAAGAGGTATATTTTCTACTTTCGGGAGCAATGTAAACGTGAAAGAAACCGTTTTTTAAGTCTAAAGTAGTAAATACATGGGCGTTGTAAAGTTCATCGAGAACGTCTTCCATAAGCGGAAGGGGATATCGTATTTTTATAATTTTCGTATTAAGTCTTCTAAAATCAATGCATACGCGGTAAGCACCATCCTTTTTTTCGCGAGCACTATGGGACTTGCAAAATCAGAGTTACTGGGGACAATGACACCCTCGTCCAACCATTTTGCAATTTCTAACTGAACTATCTTCTTCTCTTTTGGAGCTAATCTCCTCGCGCGAGTTACATATGATATAGCAGCACTACAATTCAACCGATAAGTGCAGCGTCGACAATGAAGGGTCAACAGCACGATCAACCAAAAAGTGCAGCATCGGCTAATAACGGTCAACAGCACTTCCAACCAATAAGTGCGGCATCAGCAATAAAGGGTCAACAGCTCAATCACCCACTAAATGCAATGTCAGCATTAAAAGACTTTAAAAGCAAAGTCATAACCGATCAGCGGAGCCCAATAATACGTATGTAACCCCAATGATCGCAGCGACGCTTGGACGGCGGATCATTCTGGTTTCTTAGTTTTTTATATTTAATATTAATTAATAAAGCGTAAGAGGCCTGTGGCCCAATAAAAAATAAATAAAAAGTTTTTTTTTCTTTCTGTGGTCACATAAAACGTAAATGGCGCAGTCGGTTGTCCTCTATAATATAAATTAGAGGATAGTGAAACGAAAAAAAAAAGAAATCTCAGTGTTTTGTTTTAGAAATAAACTTTTCAATAAAAAACAATAACCACGGATTATCAAAGTGTATGTGATTATAATAAAGTGACTTTAAGAAGCTAATAATCGCATCCGAAACCAAAAACCTTGTGTTATCGAAGTGAAAACTGTGATTATAATAAAGTGACTGTAAGAATCTAATAATCACTTTAAAAAATTAAAACACCAAAAACCTTGTGTTATCGAAGTGAAAACTGTGATTATAATAAAGTGACTGTAAGAATCTAATAATCATTTTAAAAAAATTAAAAAACCAAAATGGCACAACCTATAATGGAACAATGTCTACTAACACTGACTGAAATTCTAAACAGTCAGAATAATGCAGTGCGGAACATAAGAGTACAATAGAAAAACGTTTAAAATATGTAGAGAACTTTACGGGAAAGCAAGGCACGTTACCTTCTTTTATCGCGACGATAGACCCAATTATAGAAGAATTTGGACCGGTAAATATTAACGAAGTGTTTGCTGTTGTCTACAATGAGAAAATCGGAGGAATCGCAAAGAACTTCCTAGCAATTGAAGCACCAGCATCGTGGGAGGAATGCAAGCAAAAACTGAAGATACACTTCCGGCCAACCAAAGACGAAGCAACAATCCTGAGAAGCATTAATAGTATAAAGGTATATAGTATAAGTCAATTATTAGATAAGATACAAAATATTATTAATTATATAACAGAATGTGCAACATTCAATAAAAATGGTTTAGAAATTGCTAACTGTCTAAATAATGCATTAATTCTAAAAATAAAAGATGTAACAGCAGGAGCTTTAGCTGCAGAGATTTACAATGAATACAATTTATCAAAAATTAGAACAATTTTGTTTAAATATATAGGTCAGGATGAATATAATTTACGATCAGATAGAACACACAACATTGAACCTAGAAATCAATGCCAAAACACAACTTCTCAAAATTTCCAAAACAACAGACACAATTACACTAATCCAAATAAAAACAATACTAACACTAATCAAAATCCTTTTAAAAACAATAATTACACTAATCAATATCCTAATAGAAACAACAACTATACGAATCAAAATCAAGTTAATAGAAACAGTTATCAAAATCAACCTAATGGGAATAGCCCGACAGGACAAATAAGAAATAATAATGCATCAGGCCAAGCTAGAAATAATGGGTATAATAACCATCCCCAAAACATTCAAAATTCAGGTCAACTTAGATCAAGACAGGCTAGAATAGAACCTATGGAAGTAGACTATTTAAGTAATAAAGATGAAACCAATCAAATAGAGAATCACGAGTTTTTTATCAACTAGCCTCGGATTCAAGAAAAATGTGCATACAATTAACTTTTGAAAAAACAGACTATATAGCATTGATTGACACAGGATCAACCATTAGCCTATTAAATTCAACTAGAGTTCCCTCAAATCTTTACGAATATATTAACGATACACCAATTCAAATTAATACTATTAATGGTATTGTTAACGAAACAGCACAAGTAAAAACAAAATGTCCAATACAATTTAATCAGCCTTGCAATGCAAGAATGAAATGGACAAAAGTAGAATTAAATAAACCTTACGATTTCCTAATAGGAATGGATTGGATAAGGAACAATGCAAAAACTATAGACTTAAAAAATGAGGAAGTTATTTTAGTAAATGGTATACATCTTCCATTCCTAACCACATTACTTGAAGAAGTTAATGTGTTGGAAACAAGTGAAGTTTGTAACATTCAAACAAATCACCTCAATGAAATAGAACAAGAGTCTGTAGAAAAGCTTTTAAATAAATATAAAAAATTGATTTTCAAAGAAGGCGATCAATTAACAAACACTACTACAGTAGTTCACGAAATAAAAACTACTACAGACCAACAAATTAACTCTAAACTATATAGGTATCCACCAAAACATGAAGTCGAAGTACGTAGGCAGATGGAAGAAATGGAGAAACAAGGAATCATTCGAAAGAGTAACAGTCGTTACAGTTCACCAATAATAGTTATTCCGAAAAAACTTGACAATACCGGCATACAAAAATACAGGATTGTCGTTGATTATAGAAAGTTGAACCAAGTAACCGTAGATGATAAATACCCAATTCCCAATATAGACAGTATATTGGATAAGTTAGGGAAATCACAGTACTTCAGCACATTAGATCTGGCAAAAGGTTACCACCAGATCTTAGTTGCACCAGAAGACATTGAAAAGACAGCGTTCGTTACTCCAGCAGGTCTATATGAATACATCAGGATGCCATTCGGGTTAAAGAATGCACCTGCAACGTTTCAGAGACTTATGAACAATATCTTACGTGATTATATAAATAAAATATGCGTAGTCTACTTAGACGATATTTTAATATTCTCTACAACATTAGAAGAACATATGCATTCTCTAGAAAAAATATTTAAAAAATTACAAGATCATAACCTTAAAATACAAGCAGATAAGTGTAGCTTTATGAAAAGAGATACTGAATTTCTCGGTCATATTTTGACTAAGGAAGGGATTAAACCAAATCCTAACAAAGTAAAAGAAATTGATAACTTAAAGATACCAAAAACAGAGAAACAACTTAAAGGTTTCCTAGGGATGACTGGGTACTACAGAAAATTCGTAAGGGATTATGCTAAGATTGCTTATCCTATGATAAGATATTTGAAAAAAGGTGAAACAATTAATATTAAAGACCCTCAATATATTTCAGCATTCGAAAACCTTAAAGATTTAATAACTTCACACCCAATTTTAAAATATCCCGAATATGACAAACCCTTTGTAGTTACAACAGACGCAAGCAATTATGCCATTGGCGCTGTTCTATCTCAAAACGGGCACCCGGTATGCTTCGTATCCAGAACCCTTAATAAACACGAACAAAAGTACAGTGTAACAGATAAAGAGTTCCTGGCAATTGTTTACTCAGTCAACTATTATCGACCATATTTATATGGAAATCATTTTAAAATTGTAACTGATCATATTCCAATAAAATATCTAAATAGCAAATATAAAGGAAAGGAGATCTCCCAACGAAATCAAAGATGGCTTTTGAAACTTCAAGAGTATAATTTTGAAATCGAATATTTAAAAGGGAAAGAGAATAAAGTAGCAGATTTCCTAAGTAGATTAGAAAACACTCCCAAAATAAACGAGGATAATGATTCAGAATCTAATATGGAGCTTACGGAAACAATTCATTCAGTCGAGGAACAGCATTTAGATCATATAGGAATAAAAGAGGAAATTGTTAACAAATATAAAACGCAATTAATCCTAACTTACAGTAGAATAACAAACGAAATAGAAATATTGCATGAACGTAGAATTATATATCTGAATCCTCTTGAAGGAGTGGACAAAATAAAAGATGTTCTAATTAGAGTAACTAAGAAAGGAACAACAGGTATATATTCTGAGGTAGAAGATCATGACTATAATAAAGTTCAACAAGTTATAATTCAATTATTCTCCATGAACAACAAAATAAAATTCATTAAATGTACTAAAAGAGCAGCCGAAATCAAAACCGAGGAGGAGATTCACAAACAGATTTCCCTCTATCACACTAAAGAATCTATGCACAGTGGTATAAACGAAACATACTACACGCTGAAAGAAAAATTTTTTTTCCCTTAACTTCACGAGCAAATACAGATAGTAATTAACAATTGCAAAAAGTGTCAGGAAATAAAATACGATAGGAATCCCATTAAACCAAAATATAACTTAACAGAGACCCCAAAACATAAAAATGAAATAATACATTTAGATATATTTCACATTGAGAAAAAAGCATTTCTAACTATAATCGACAAACTTACAAAATTTGCGGTAGGGTATGTAATAACCGATAGAAATTGGAGAAGTAAAAAAGCAATTATTATTGAACATTTCTCAAAATTCGGTAAACCAAAAAAAATAATATCAGATAATGAATTCAAATCAGAACATATTTTAGATTTTCTTAATAGAAGCGAGGTCGAAATACACTTCACGAAACCTAATAGCCACACAGGGAATGCGGATATTGAAAGATTGCACTCAACTATTTTAGAAAAAATAACAGGCATTGAAGAAAAAGATTTATCAATAGAAATGAAATTGCAATTAGTTCTAGATAATTATAACAACAGATATCATTCCACGATAAAAACCACACCTAAAATAGCTAAAGAAGAAATTGATGAATTAGTACTTTATGAAAGAATCCAACAAACGAAAGTTAAGAAAATTAACAAACTTAATGAAAAACGCGAAACATATTCAGAAAAAAGAGAAGTAGGACCAATCAAAAATTACAAAAATGTTCGACATAAAGAACAACCTAGATATAAAATTAAAAATCTCAATAACGTACACATTAGCAATATTAAAAGACCTTATAAATTTTCAGGTAATAATGCTCCTAGTACTATTAGTAGCACAAACAACACAAGGCATTCTTCAAACAACACTAATTAATGAACAAACAGGTTATTTAAAAATAAAAATTAAAGATCTAGAAATTACTAACCAAACAAATACAATTCTACATATTATAGACCCAGAAGAAATTCTGAACACAATAACACTCATACAAACTAACATTAAACACTTACAGATCGAAAACAAAGATATGATATTTAAAGAAATAGAAACAATTATAGCAAAAATTAAGTCGATTACACCTAAAGAACAGAGAAGATTTAGACGAGGTTTAATAAACGTAGTCGGAAACGTAGAAAGATGGCTCTTCGGAACCATGGATAATGAAGATAGGGAACAAATTTGGAACTATTTAAGAATATCAGAAGAAAACAGCCATAATGCAATTGATGTAATAAATGAACAAATTAAAATAAATAAAAATTTTAATGAATCGATAGAAACATTAAAAAAAACAATTTTAGATGATAGAGAAAAAATACTGAATACTTATAACAGAATACAAAATTCTATCTCAAAAATTGTAAAAAACCAATTATTTTTAGATCAAATGACAAAATTACGTTTTATAGAAAATAAAGTAAATCAAATTCAAGATAATGTTGTATCAGCAAAATATAATATAATACACCCCAGTATATTGACATTGGAAGAACTAAATGAATATGAAATTGATTTGCATAAACTTAAATTAATTAAAATGGGTGTACTAGAATACAAAAACAAATTTCTCATAATCGCCATTAAAATTCCAAGAAATTATGTAACAGTAGAACAAAAGTTAATTTTACCTTTACCAAATGATAAACATTTTGAAATTGATTACGAAAACGAATATATAATAGAAATTAATAATAAAACATTTGTATACCAAAATGATGTAACTGTGCAACAATTAAAACCAAGCAAACATTGTATCCTAACTAAAGATTGTAAATTGAGACATAACAACAAAACTCAAATACAAATAATAGATGATGAAACTTTAATTGTAAAAAATGCATACAAAGAAAAATTAAAACATAATTGTGATGACAGAGAAATTGTATTAAACAACAATTATCTTATTAATTTTTTTAATTGTCAAATATATTTGCTAAAAGAAATTTTTTATAATAACAAAACAATTGTTCAAGAAAAATATTTTTACCCCGAAAATAATTTTAATACTTCCTTTAAGAAAACCATCACTTTTGATGATATTGTTTTAAATAATTTTGAAAATATAAAAGAAATTAATGAGTTAAGATTTCATAAAAATATATCATATGTAATAAACATTACCATGATTATAATGATTATTTGTATATCAGTAAGCATAACCTATTTTTGCAATAAAATGTATAATAAAACATACAATGTAAAACAAGTAAATTATAGAATTCAGGAGAATTCTTACTCAAACCGAGGAGGAGTTACATATGATATAGCAGCAACTACAATTCAACCGATAAGTGCAGCGTCGACAATGAAGGGTCAACAGCACGATCAACTAAAAGGTGCAGCATCGGCTAATAACGGTCAACAGCACTTCCAACCAATAAGTGCGGCATCAGCAATAAAGGGTCAACAGCTCAATCACCCACTAAATGCAATGTCAGCATTAAAAGACTATAAAAGCAAAGTCATAACCGATCAGCGGAGCCCAATAATACGTATGTAACCCCAATGATCGCAGCGACGCTTGGACGGCGGATCATTCTGGTTTCTTAGTTTGTTATATTTAATATTAATTAATAAAGCGTAAGAGGCCTGTGGCCCAATAAAAAATAAATAAAAAGTTTTTTTTTCTTTCTGTGGTCACATAAAACGTAAATCGCGTTGATAAATAGGTTTATAATTTTCTAACACAATATTCATTTGGACACATGACTTTTCCGGTTTTTGTGGTCTATAAGCTTTAATGGCATTCTTGAGACTATCTTTTATTTCAGCATTTTGAATGCCATCAAAATCACAAATTTGTTAACTTTTCATAACATTAGCGTATATTTTAAAGATGTCATTTTCGTAAACATCGGTAGCACAACATGAGTTTGAAAATATAGGGGTTAATTTGACTTGTCCATTTTCAATGTTCAAATTTGGGTATTTTGAAATCTCTGTACATATTAATATATCTTCTGATAACCATTCATCGTTTAGGATATCAAAAATAAGCGTATATGTCGTGTCCTGAACCATAACTGATAACTTCAAGGAACCAATCGATTGTCGAATCTCTTGGCCCAAGCCGGCAAGGAGAGTACCCGAGTTTTCGACTTTTTCATCTAAACGGTCAAATATTGACTTCTTAATAAGTGACAATTGACTACTGGTATCGATAAGAGCACTAAACGTAAAAAAATTGATTTTTAATTCCACTAAAACCGTCGGCGTGGTAACTCTGTTTACTTTCGAGATTTTTTCAGGGGATTTCTTTGATAGATGCCCAAAATCACTACAATTGAAACATCGTGATCCTTTATCTTTGAAGCATTTAAATGTGCATGAGGACTAAAATGAAGCATTTTGATGGGCCGGAACACTAAATGTGAGAATGTGTTTGGTTTTTGCATCATTTCACGCACTTTCATTTCATTCCCATTTAGTGTGCAGTTAGCTTGTAGTAATGGAGTATTTTAGCTTCATAGATTTTCCTTGACTAACTTTCCAGTCAACTTTGCAATAAAGTTGGGTTAGTTGAAAGCAATTTTTTGGCAACTGGCCAATCAGATAATAGAAACTTACCTAACTTTCAAGTCCCTTATGTCGTCTGAACCTGCTACAATCTACGGAAAATGCTCCAAATCATCTCTGGTTCATATCACAACACCTTACCATCCCGCCACCAGAAGCTGCATGAGAGCCATATGCTCAACACCCATCATTAACATATTAATCAATGAGACTGAAAAGCTCGATATTCTCGGTATGTGTGTCACCAACCATCTCTTGTGGAATGATCACATACGCGATGTCGCCAAAAATGCCGCAAGGTGTTTGGGTTTCCTTATAGGCGATGCAAGACATATTTTATCCCTTCTGATCTGGCTATTATCTGCAAGACTTACATACGTCAAAACCTTGAGTACAACTCCCATCTCTGGGCTCTTGCTTCTGCAACTTACTTAAGCCTCTTGGATAGTATTGAACGTAGAGCATTTAAATTGATAGATGATAATATCATCATAAGTTTATTTACTTCGCTTGAACATCCTCGTAAGGTCTCTTGTCTGACCCTTTTTTACCGTTATTTTAACGGGTTATGCTCTAGGGAAATAGCCAGTTGCATTCCTCCCCTTAAGCAATTCAACCGTAATACTCGCGCTTCTAGATATGCTCATCAGTATACTCTCAAGCCCAATTTCGGCCGTACTGTCAAATACAGAGATTTGTTCTTTAGCCGTACTACGCGAATTTGGAATGCCTTACCACACTCCTAGTCATTGCAATATTCAGGAATTAAAAACCAATGTACACCGACATCTCCTTTTTAACCCTCTGTCCTCTTCCTAGTGCTCACACTGTGCCTTTGCATAATAAGGGTAGTAATATCCCCTTGAGTGTGTGTTTATTATACAAAAAAAACTGGGCTTCCTCATTTAACGCACAGAATTGACTTTCTCACGGCCAAATAAATTACAAAAATAAATTCTTCATACAGAACATCTATCCATCCAGAAGTCAAAAAAAGTTTGAATGGAAAGAGACATCAAAGAATCCAATCAACTTTATGTAGGGCACTCACGTTCGCAAAGAACTTTGATGTTCCGATCTCTATTCAAAAACTACGAAAAGAATAGCCAACCACCTTGAATTCTTCAAAGTAACAACATAAACACTGAACTTTGTAACTAGCCAAAAAATTCAACCTCTGATGATATGTACACAACACTTTTTCAAGACATCGCAGAACCACAAATCTCTTGGATGGAAACTACTATTAACAGACGCATCCAAAGGGGACACGTACACCTCGTTTGCTGTTGTTGGCACCAACGGTTCTATTGTCTCCAAAGGGCTACTATCCTCTTACACATCCACTTTTGCTGCCGAAACGTTTGCTATATACCAAGCGATAACACACTCCCAGGAAAGAAAAACGATCATATTTTCGGATAGCCTTTCAACTATAAAGGCTATAGAAAAAATTTCGAACTCGATTGAAATAGTAGAAACAATAAGACACCATCCATAAATCCCGAAACTGTAAAAATCATCTGGATTCTCGGACACGTTGGAATCGCTGGCAATGAAGCAGCTGACGCAGAAACCAAATCAGCAAAAAAAGAACCATTGAAAGCCTTTTCTCAACACAATAAAAATGATACTACCAAATTACTTCTAGAAAACTGGAAGTTTAAAAGAAAAGAATCTTGGACAATCTACAACCACTTATACAAAAATCTAAATCCAAACGGGGACAGAGCAATCTATCCCAGTAACATATCTTTAAAAAAAAACTAAAGCTATACATCAGGCTCAGTCTGGGCCACTCATACATTACACACAAGCACCTGTTCAATTAAGAAGCACCTCCACTCTGCCATCTCTGCGAGAACAGAGAACATGCTCAAAAATATCAAATCAAAACTTGCACCATCTTTTGAAAAATACCAATTTTGACACCATATCACGCTTTGATCTTCCAATTAGTATGTCAATATCATCTGCGTATCCGAGTAATTGGATGGACCTTTGGAAGATTCTGCCTCTAGTGTTGACGGTTGAGTTTTGCACAATTCTTTCCAGAATGATGTTGAAGAAGTCGCATGACAGTGCATCGCCTTGTCTAAAACCTTTTTTGACACCAAATGCATCGGTAAGATCTTTTCTGACCTTGATAGAGCAGCGTGTATTCTCCATCGTCATTCTGCACAAACGGATAAGTTTGACAGGGATGCTAAAACTAGACATTGCTCGGTAGAGCTCTACCCTATAGATGCTGTCATACGAGGCTTTAAAATCGATAAAGAGATGGTGGGTATCGATTTGAATTTCCTGGGTCTTATCCAAGATCTGCCGAGGTGTGAATATTTGGTCGGTAGTAGACTTTCCTGGTCTGAAGCCACACTAATAAGGATCAATCAGGTTGTTGACGAACGGCTTTAGACGTTCACATAATACAGCAGAGGAGATCTTATATACAATGGTTAAGGAGACTGATGCCTCTGTCGTTTTAGCGCAATTTAGAGAGTCTCCTTTCTTATGTATCGGACACACTATTCTGAGATTCCACTCATCGAGCATGCTTTCTTCCGACCATATTCTGCAGATAAGTTGGTGCATGCTCCCTGCCAAGTCATCGCCTGCTGCTTTGAATAGTTCGGCAGCGATGCCGTCAGCTCCAGCAGCTTTGTTTGACTTAAGTTTAGATATAGCTGTCTTCACTTCGTCAAGGTCGGGTAGGCGGAATTGTTGATCTGTGTTGCCGAGTTTGAGTGGTTCTATCTCTCTTACAGCGGAATTCGCTTCGTCATCGCCGTTATATAATTTGGAGAAGTGATCTTTCCATATTCTCAGCATCGACTGCGGTTCTACTACGATGTTCCCCTGATCGTCTTTACAGGCTTCGGTTCGTGGCTGGTACCCTTGGGAGGTTTTTTTTACCTTTTGGTAAAATTTACGAACCACATTTATGTTGTTATGTTCGGATATCCTGTATACTGGAGAAGTGTCGTGCGTCGATCGCAATGTGGTCAATCTGGTTGACGGTTGGTTGATCAGAAGATTTCCATGTCAATATCTGCCTTGCAGCAGTTCAGGGCTTCCGCTTATTGTTCGGCTGCACGTGGTCTGTTAATGCCTAACATTCTACGTACATATCCTAAGTTTGTTGTCCTTATTTCGTTTGCGTGGGTTGTCAACAGTGAATCCGTCCGTATCCGAGGCTTGTTGGTGCTTCGCAACTAAAGGTATTTTTTACGTGGACAGGAATTCACCCCGACGCGACGGCACAACCCCAACCTGGAGGGCCAGATCCCTAGTATAACTCCAAGGAACCGCTCCTTACAGGCCTGTGCTCCGAATTTGTCGAAGAAGCCCTATAAGGTGTTCACTAAGTAGAGAGGTGCCTTAGTGGAAACACTCCTCCCCCCTCTCTCGTTTGCTGCCCCCAACAACTTTACCCTGGGGTTGGAACCCTATCTCCAGTTGAGGTACTAGGCACCCGATGTTCACCGCGGGGAGGAGAGAGTAGGAGTTGATAGACAGAGGTGGGTTTTGAGAAAACCTGTGGACGCTTTTGCCCTCTTGAATGCACATGTCAACCATTTGAACACCGCTAAGAACCCGACGGATTCTAATTATTATTAGGTCAACAAAGAAACCATTTTACAGAAAGGATTAAATAAAGTTGTGCAGAAAATAAATAAATCTTAGAGTAATAAAGTTCAGCTTTCAGTTGAATGAAAAAACATGATCACCTTTCATTATGACATGAGTTGACTTGATAGGTTTTATATTTTTCTTGAATAACTTTCCAGTCAACTTTCCAACAAAGTTGCTTAATTGGAAGGCAATATTTTGGCAGCTGGCCAATCAGATGTTAGAAACTTAATTTCAAATCCCTTACGTCGCTTGGACCTGCCCAATGTCTCTGTCCATTTAAGTGGCAGTATGTTTTTTTGGTTTCTATTACTCTTTCATCACAGACATAATGAAAAAGTATGTACATAAGTATTTTTATTCCTTAAAAAGTTTGGGGCTTGAGTACTTTAATTTGTCTTTAGATATTTTTCTTTTTTATAAATACAAATACGCAACTGTAGATCCTATCTGCTACCCCCAACCTAAACAAAACCCTTAGATTCTTCTCACATTATTTTGCTGCAGTTTTTTCTCGTTTTTCTTAAAGCAATGATTTTGGATTCCACTGCATTTACTGTCCTACAATAATGTCTTTAATAGTGTCAATGGGTTCCTGACCCTTTATTCTATAGTGCAATTCTTCATTGGATATAGGATTGGTCGAGAAAACCCCTAAGATGTTTCATGGACACCTGTTAATGAAGGTGTTCTGGTAATTCCTGCTATTATCTCCAGGTTCTACAATCGTATAGTACCTACTGATTCGACGCCTGATCGGAACAGTGGTAGCTTTGTCTTCAACCTAGGAGAGTTGTTCCTCCAAACATTAGACAACATCCCGAAAGCAGCCTTGGATTCGATAGAGACCATACTACCAAGATACACTTTGCTTTTTCTACTGATTGCTGTGCAATGTTTACCAGAGAGGATGAGTAGGAGATTTGGAGGCTGAGCATCTTACTTTTTGCCATGTTGATTTTCAACCCCAGCTTTCTACTCTTCCCTTCACCCTTCTTACCATTTGATGGAGATCCATTATCCTGTGAGATAGCAAGCATGCATTGTCTGCATAATCAACATATTATAGATATGTTTTCAGGGTCCGTGGTCTTGAATTCAAACACGGTGCGCCGCCAAGACGGTAAGCGTTGCAAAGTCCCCAAAGGCCTCACCACTGTCGTCCCAACTGCCAACTCCATGCTTTCCCATGACATGTCTGAGCCCATCGTTGTTATTGCTCATCTTAACAGTGAAGTCTCCCATTATAGTTAAGATGTCTCCACACGAAGTGTTGTTATAAGCGGCACTAAAACGACTGTAGAATCATTTTTTCTCTTCGTCTTGGACGAGTTCCTATTGGGCGTAACACTGTGTGATGGTGAAGTTACGTAATATACTCCTTCACCTAGTGATTTCCATAAAATCAGACTTCTGATAGCTGTTTTGCATCCAAGAGCATCCTAACATTCCAGAAACCAATCTTTGTCCGGGTACAACAGACAAAATTCGACAACGTGTGATCATCCCTCAGACAAGGCGTAGTTTCGGTTTCGTCAACGTAAAGAATTCAGTTCTAAAGAATGCTAACCTCCATAACCTATCACAGAGAACTTACAATTTTAGTTTAGTTATGTATGTATGTTGATGATATGATGATGATATATGATCAATCTACCGTCAACCAGATTGACCATATTGCGATCGACGCCAGACACGCTTCCAGCATCATGGATGTACGAACTTTCCGAGGAGCTAACATCGACTCGGACCACTACCTCGTTGTAGCCAAGGTAGCACTTCGGATTTGCAGACCCAAGGCAAGACAGGGAGGTGCTGGGAGAAGATACAACGTCGAACGGCTACAATCGCCAGAGATCGCCAAATCCTTTTCCGAAGTTCTCTGCCGCCAACACAATGTATCGAAAACCAGTGGCAACATTGCGAAGATGCAATCAGAGAAGCCGCCTCTGATGTGCTAGGTTTCAAACAGCCACCAACAAGGAACCCCTGGTTTGATGAGGAATGTCGGCAGGCAAATGCAGCCAAACAAGAGGCACGCAAAGCGGCGCTGCATAAAAGGACGAGAGCTGCTCGTGAGCTCTATGAGCAGAAGAGGCGAGAGGAACGCCGACTTCTCAGAAGAAAAAAGAGAGGGCATGAGAAGCGTGTGGTCGAAGATGTTGAGAGGTATAAAAGCAGGAATGAGGTTCGAAAGTTTTATGAACAGGTGAAACGAAATTCACAGGTACATAAACCTAGAACCGAAGGCTGCAAAGACGAAAGTGGAAACATCATAGTAGAACCGCAGTCAATGCTGAGGATATGGAAGGACCACTTCTGCAGACTGTATAACGGCGATGAAGAACTGAATTCCGCTGTCAGGCAGGATGACCCATTCGATATAGACGACGAAAGCCAACAATCCTGTCCTCCCGACTTAGACGAAGTAAAGATTGCCATATCTAAGTTGAAGTCTAATAAAGCCGCTGGAGCAGATTGCTTGAATGCCGAGCTGTTTTAAGCAGCTGGGGATAAGCTGGTTAGGAGCATGCACCAACTTATCTGTAAGATATGGTCGGAAGAAAACATGCCCGATGAATGGAACCTCAGTATTGTTTGCCCGATCCTGAAAAAAGGAGACCCTCTAAACTGCACCAACTATAGAGGAATAAGTCTACTTAACATCGCCTATAAAATCTTCTCTGCCGTAATATGTGAACGTCTAAAGCCCATCGTCAACAAACTGATAGGTCCTTATCTGTGTGGTTTTAGCCTAGGAAAGTCCACAGTTGATCAAATATTCACATTACGGCAGATCCTGGAAAAAACTCAAGAACACCAAATCGACACCCACCATCTTTTCATCGATTTCAAGGCCGCATATGACAGCATCTACAGGGACGAGCTGTATAGAGCCATGTCTAGTTTTGGCATCCCTGCCAAACTCATCCGTTTGTGCAGGATGACCATGGAGAATAAAGGTTGGAAACAACTTAACAGAACCTTTTGATGTCAAAAAAGGCTTTAGACAAGGTGATGCGCTGTCATGCGATTTTTTTAATATCGTGCTTGAAAGAATAGTGCAGAGCTCACACGTCAACACTAGAGGCACTATCTTTCAAAAGTCTGTCCAATTACTGGCATATGCTGATGACATTGACATAATCGGAAGAACTCAGCGTGATGTCAATGGGGCTTTTGTGAGTATTGAGGCAGAGGCGGCAAAAATGGGTTTAACGGTTAATGAGGGCAAAACAAAGTTCATGCTGTCGTCAAGAAAGGACCTATAACACCGACGTTTTGGTCAAAACGTCACAATCGACAGACGTACCTTTGAGGTAGTCAAGGACTTCGTCTACCTAGGCTCCGCTGTAAACGCAGAAAACAACACCAGCGCTGAGATCAAACGCAGAATAACTCATGCTAACCGCTGTTTCTTTGGACTAAGAAAGCAATTGAGTAGTAATGTCCTCTCTCGAGGGACCAAAGTGTTGCTATATAAGACCCTTATCATCCCCGTCCTGCTATATGGTGCAGAAGCATGGACCATGACAAAAGCGGATGAAAGCACCTTGGGTCGCTTCGAGAGAAAAGTTCTTCGTGTGATCTACGGTCCCGTATGCATCGAAGGGGAGTGGAGGAGAAGATGGAACGACGAACTGTACGGGCTGTACAGCGACGTAGACTTAGCCAGAAGAGTAAAAGTCCAACGACTAAGATGGCTGGGTCACGTAGAGCGCATGGAAACCAATGCTCCGGCCTGGAAAGTCTTCGAATCCGCACCCACAGGACAGCGCAGTAGAGGAAGACCGCGGATCAGGTGGCGCGCACAAGTGGAAGGTGACCTCACCCAACTTGGAGCGCGAAACTGGAGACATCTAGCTAGGGACCGAGCTAGATGGAGAAGTTTGTTGGGTGAGGCCCTAGTTCACACAGGACTGTAGCGCCACCTTAAGTAAGTAAGTAAGTATGTATGTATGTATACATAATTAATTACTAGCGAGAAAAGCGAGCACTTCGTCGTGGCTCAAAGTTGCGCTGCTGGTATACGTGATACTAAAACATGTGAATATTTTTCAGATATTTATTTTATTAACAGAAAATATAACAACTTATGTATATTCAATAATAATAATGACAAATAATATTTAGCTAAATTAAACTAGTCTGTTTTTTTCTCCTTTTTAATCTTAAGCCAATAAAGAAACATCCATTGCATTTATGCGTTTTTTGTTTTACTACTATATTATTTTATGGAAGACTGTGTACTATCGCAGATGTCGTGTGCATTAAATTCAATGTGGAATCATTATTTTGTAATTTGTTTTAATTCTTCAAATTTCCCAAACAAAGATACTTAACCTCAACATATTCATCGATTCCATAATGAGAACCTTCACGACCAATACCCGATTGCTTGACACCACCAAACGGTGCTTCGGCTGTGGAAATGATACCCTCATTGATGCCAATCATTCCAACTTCCAATTTCCGGGCCACCCTAAATATTTGCTGAACATTTTCACTGTAGAAATAACCAGCAAGACCACTATTAGTATCATTGGCTCTGGAAATAGCTTCCTCTTCTTCTTTGAACTTGATTATTGACAAAACAGGTCCAAAGACCTCGTCAGTGTATAGTTTCATGGGTGGTTTGACATCGGTGATAATAGTTGGTTCATAAAATAGTTCACCAATATCAGGGCGAGGTTTAGCCCCTGCAATTATTGTGGCATTTAGTTTTTTGGCATCATCCACGAATGAGCTGATTTTCAAAAACTGTGCTTTGTTAATTAGAGGACCAATCTGAACATCTGGTCCATCACCGGAGCCGATTTTCAGAGCTGCTACTTTTGTTTTCAGTAGCTCTATGAATTTATCATAAACACCTTCCTGCACAAAGAATCGGTTTGCCGACACACAAGTCTGACCACAGTTACGGAATTTCGAAGCTATAGCTCCGTCAACTGCCTTTTCTATGTTTGCCGAATCGAAGACTATAAACGGAGCATTGCCGCCTAGTTCAAGAGAGATTCTCTTCACTCCATCGGCACAATTTCTGTAAAGCAACTTGCCAACATCTGTGGAACCTGTAAAAGATATCCCAGCTACATCAGGGCTCGTGCAGAGAACATTGCCCACAGGGGCAGACTTGTTGGTCGTAACGACGTTAATAACCCCATTTGGAATGCCAGCGTCTACAGAAAGTTTTGCAACCGCCAGACAAGTGAGTGGCGTGTCCTCAGCCGGCTTTATTACAACAGTGCACCCTACAATTAGAAATGTGTCAAGTATTTACGTAGAGATAAATGATAAATTCTCTTACCAGCAGCTAATGCTGCTCCCGCTTTTCTGGTAATCATAGCCAGCGGGAAGTTCCAGGGAGTAATCAATGCCGCTACACCAAGTGGCTGCTTCAAAACTATCAATTCCCGATTGGGTGTCGGTGATGGGATCACTTCTCCATTGATTCGGCGTGCTTCTTCTGCAAACCATTCGATGAATGAGTTGCCATAGGTCACCTCACCCAGTGACTCGTTGATTGGTTTCCCGGATTCGGCAGTCATAATTTTCGCAATTTCATCTCGATTTTGCTCGATGAGATTATACCAACACTACCGAATGAAATTGTTAGGGAGAGAAGGATAAACTTTGTTGGAGACTTACCTTCAACATTACCGACCGTTGCTTTGCAGTGAGACCAGCCCATTCAGGAGCGTGAAGTGCCTTCTTTGCTGCTGCTACAGCCTTTACTGCATCATCTGCTGTCATATTTGGAACATTGCCAATAACCTTACCATTGGCCGGATTTGTTACAGCAAATGTCTCACTGTTGGAAGAGTCAACCCAAGACCCATTGATGAATCCCTTCGACTGAATAAGGGATGATATACTTCTTTGTGGAAGTCCAAAGTTCGACATTTTGGTTTTTAATAAAATTGTTCGTAACATTAAAGTGGGATTTGAATGACTTGTTGTTGGAAATAGAAAATTATCTATCTGCACTTAAGACTTTAGAAGACTTCACTGATAACAATGAAGAACCAAACCAATAACCTATTTAATACTGATTGTTTTTTTTACATCGAGCGCAACCGCTCCATATCAAGAGCCAGCTGTTAAATTGAAAAGCTCTTTTTTTTTACAAAAAATCAATTAAAAACAATTAACTGTCAAATTTTGTAGATAATTTTTGCAAATTTAATGAATAAATGGAACGCAAACTGCTAGCGTAAAAGAGATGGCTAGTTCGCTTTGTTACTACTTTTACCCTGCTTCAAAATATTTAACGAAGAATCTTTTGAAATGAAACATTTGAGTGGAAAGTAATTGTGAAAAACAGAGTTACCAAAGGAACGTAATAAATGCATTTAGATAATAATTTTAGTGAAGATTGAGATTACATTTTTATTGGAGAATAGCTGACCCGGCAGACTTCGTACTGCCTCAATCGATAAATAAAAGACCTAAACTTTTATACAAATTAATTTCAAAACAGACAAAACGTATTGAATAAAAAAGCATTTTTTTAATGAAGCATGAAGTTTTATTATTATTTTCGATACATGTTGCTTACTTAAAAAAACAGAGTTTTCCTGAAATACTGGCTATTTATAAGGTTTAAATTTTTATTAACAGACACGCACTGTTATGATACAGTTTGTTAATCAATTTAAAGCTTTTTCATAAATTATATTTTTTGTTTTGTTTTGTGGTGCGTAAATAATCAAAGAAGACGGTTTTCCGACGCGCTAATACGTGACGTATGATTGTCCATCCGCGAAACAGGGAAACTCCAAATTTATTCCGCAAACTTCTAAAGACTGTCCTTGCGATTTATTTATTGCCATTGCAAAGCCAGACGCACTGGAAATTGTAAGCATTTAAAATTCAATGGTAAATCCGTTGGAATCATCAAGACATCCTTTCCTTAATATTTTCCTTTTATGATTGTTGCCTCAATGACGTTATTCATCAGCTTTTTCGCAGCCAGTCTTGTTCCATTCCATAGTCGAGGTTGATTAATGTTACGCAGCATGATGACAACTGATCCTACTTTTAACTGCAAATTGTGAGGTGGAAATCCAGGCAATTCCAGTGAATTTAAAAACTCCGTGGGATAGTTGACTACGTCATCCTGGTTCATAACGATGTCGACTGATTTGAAAGAAACCAACTATCCTGGAAGAAAATTCTGAATGGTCGAATTGAGATCCTCGACATCTTTGTTTTTCGATGCCAATATTGCTCATTCACCAAGCCAATTAAGGTTATTAAACACGCTGAATAAGCTCTTCTTTAGAACATGTGATGTGACAGAAATCTGTGGGTAATGTGATGAATCCGGTCGAGGTGTTCATTGCAACTTTATTATTTCCAATATCTAAGAACTGCTTCGAAAACACATTTTAAGTTTCATCATGTTGCAAAAATACTTGCATGTTAGTTGTTTATTAGAGTGTCTTTAAGTACTGCCAAAAATTCGAGGACTTTAGACTTTCATTTAGTTCATCAGCAACAGTTAATCGGGGAATAACTGGAAGAGTTATGGGCCATTGTGCATTCATCCCAAACAATTAATTTGCATACGTATAGGATCACCGCCATTTCGGTGATTTGCATGTTTAATGATAGTTTCAATTCAGAATGCGAAATGCGAAGCCAACGCTAGAGCAACATCAGTTCACGATCTGATCCTCGCCAAAAGCAATTAAATTATATATCTTCTATCATGATCAATGTCTAACTGTAAATTTCTTCAGTTATTTGTAGCGTAGGAATATCGTAACCATTATCGTAACACAATATCGTCAATCGTAATATTTTTTTCTGTGTTCTGATTTTTTATTTATTTTTTTTTAGTTTACGTTTAAGCCATAAATCTTCGTGTTCTGAAGTGCGACGGAATGATTGACATATGTTTTAGTTGGTTGTCAAATCTAATGTCAAATATTATGGTTGTGTTCAGAAACTTAATTTGTGACAAAACTTAAGATTTATCAAATTGCAAAAAATAATCTGATACAGTTACAACTGAAGTTAGCTAAAATTAAGTTTTGCAAAGCTGACCAAATTAATTGAAAAATCAGAATCAGAGATTTACTTTTGTTTATTTTAGGAACGCGACATTAGATCCTCCAAAGCGCACGCAAAGACTATTTTCATAGATATGATGGAATTTGAACTTTATGCAGCGGTAATAAATTGCAAATTGACTCTTTGACGTTACGAACATACCTCAATTGTTTAGGCAACAGTGAGTGATAATAATTTAATATGAACTTTATTGAATAGCAATAAAGATCAAATTGACTCTAGAAAACGTTTGTATGGGAAATAGAAAAGATCTGTTTTTCGAGTTTTTCCCGGAAATTATTAGATTTTTTCTCGCCTTTTTAACCTTCCCCAGACAATAACATTTCAAGACTAAGGTAAAATAAATCCGTTCAGCCGTTCTCGATTTTTAGTGAGACTAACGAACAGCAATTCTTTTTTATATATATAGATAATGTCTATTACCGAAGCACGATTATGTTTGGATGTTTAAAAGTTAGCAACGGGTCTCAATATTTATTTATTTACTTATTTTCGTCTTTCAAGTAACATGACTTTATGGAGACTACAATTAAATCAAATAATAATAATATTTATAACATGAATGCAATATAATTAAGGTATAATAATACAGTTTATAACAAATTTAATAAATTTCTCTTAATATTTAACCTACTATTATTAAAATCATACCAGGAAAGTCCACTATCGACCAAATATTCACACTACGGCAGATTTTGGAAAAAAAAACAGGAACTTCAAATCGATACCCACCATCTTTTTATCGAATTTAAAGCCGCGTATGACAGCATCTATAGGGAAGAGCTCTACCGGGCAATGTCTAGTTTTGGCATCCCTGTCAAACTTATCCGTTTGTGCAGAATGACGATGGAGATGTCAAAAAAGGTTTTAGACAAAGCGATGCACTGTCATGCGACTTCTTCAACATCGTTCTGGAAAGAATTGTGCAAAACTCAACCATCAACACTAGAGACACAATCTTCCGAAGGTCCATCCAATTACTCGGATACGCAGATGATATTGACATAATTGAAAAATCAAAGCGTGATGTCAGTGGAGCGTTTTTGAGCATTGCGACGGAAGCGAAGAAGATGGGTTTAGTGGTCAATGAGGGCAAGGCCAAGTACATGCTGTCATCAAAAAAGGATACTGAACAACGAAGTCTAGTTAAAGATTTTGTCTACCTAGGCACCGCTATTAATGCAGACAACGACACCAGCGCTGAAATCAAACGAAGAATAACTCTTGCAAATCGCTGCTTCTTTGGACTTAGAAGGCAATTGAGAAGTAAAGTCCTCTCTCGAGCATGTAAAATCACCATCTATAAGACACTCATCATCCCGGTTCTCATTTATGGCGCTGAGGCGTGGACCCTGTCAAAGAAAGATGAGAGCGTCTTAGGATGCTTCGAGAGAAAAATTCTTCGGGTGATTTTTGGTCCCGTACGCATAGATGGAGAATGGAGGAGAAGATATAACAATGAACTGTAAGGGCTGTACAGCGACACTGGCCTAGTTAGCAGAATTAAAGTCCAAGGGCTTAGATGGCTAGGTCCTGTAGAGCGGATGGACATCAACGTTCCAGCCCGCAAGGTGTTCGAATCCAATCCCGAGGAACGGCGTAGTATAGAGGAAGACCGCGACTCAGGTGGCACACCCAGGTGGGAGAAGACTTCAACCAACTTGGCGTGCGAAACTGGAGACAGCTAGCTAGGGACCGAGCTGGCTGGAGACACATGTTGGTTGAGGCCCAGGTCCGCCTCGGACTGTAGCGCCACCTTAAGTAAGTAAGTATGTTTAGTAAAACCCCAGGTATTTTTACGGACAATTTATTTGATATAATTTACCTTTTCAGCTTTTCAATTCACAAACAAAAATTAAATATGACATTTGTCTGTTATAATAACTACTTAAAAACAGCAATTCCTATGTTTATAGTTAAACCACTGGTTTGGCCCTAAACTTAGGTTTACATTTATTTATTAATAGCCTAAACTCTGGACTAGCTTGATAACAAATATTTTTGCAAAGTTTAAGAAAAATCTACTGACGGGTACGGATGGGAAGTTAACAGCGTGGGTCGCATCCCAGTCTCTTTTTGTGTGTATACAAAATATTTCTAATAATCTAGCCTTAGCTTTTGCGTTAAACATTTTTTCAAAAGCATAATTCAAAATACGGGTAGTTCGTTAAAAAGTTAATGGAAAAAAACTTAATCTGACTGCTAGCGAAGCAACTGTCTTAGCGTTGTCTTAGGTAAACTTATGGAGACGACACACTATTATTTTTGTTTATTTTACCTCAATTACGTTAAACAATTTTAAGAAAACTAGCTTAAAGCATTCACGTACAACCAAAATAATAACAAATAGTTATTTAGTTTACAAAAATGTTCATACCGACCTCTACGTGATTCTGAGTTGGTTTTGTTCGTATATAATCTGAACTGAAAGTGCACTTGAATGGAAAAAATAAAGGTGTGAACTGAATACAAATTTTTTGTATGCACGTTAAAAATATCTTTTCATAAAATCTAATCAAACTAACAAAGCAGTCAAAATGTCTTTTTAATTAGTTATGGAAATATTTTCAGATTAAATTTAATATTATAGATATATCAATAAAAATATGTACACATGAAAGTCATAAGAAGCTCAGATGATAACTTTAAAAAATAAACTAAATATGTACATAGGTTTAAAGAATAAAATATTTGCATTTCAGAGAATGGTTGTGTATGCACTTATACAGTTGTGTTCATAAAAATAGCAGTGTTGATCACATTTTATTAGATTGTCAATTATTTAAATAACGATAATTCTTACAAAAAAATGACCATGTTACTTGCATCTAACGGTCTTTTGATTTCATATTAGAGACTTTTAGCTTAAAGTTATACCCTACTTTTCCCAGTGAACACTCATTGTTTCAAACTCTCTGGATATAGAGTGTTCATAAAAATAGCAGTGTTTTTGATTTTATAGTTAAAAAGTGTTAAAATTCAATTTTTTTAATTTT
This sequence comes from Eupeodes corollae, assembly GCF_945859685.1. NCBI lineage: Eukaryota > Metazoa > Arthropoda > Insecta > Diptera > Syrphidae > Eupeodes > Eupeodes corollae. The sequence continues at coordinate 18,195,973 of NC_079147.1, read as the reverse complement.
TCGTTAAGTGAATATTTTACTACATAAAGTTTTAAGTATTTGTAACATACTAGCATATAAAAAATTAATAAATATTAGCTCAAAAATAAACAATGGGACGGTCAAAACACTGCACCGAAGAAATTCGTAAACTTATTCGAAAAATGCGTTTAGAGGGAAAAACCTACCAAAATATTCAAAACGTCCTAGACTGCTCAGCAAAAATAGTCAGTAACGTTTTAAAATGGGAAAATAAACCGAAAACGAGAGGCCTAAAAAGGATGGCTACTGAAAGAACTGACAGAAAAATTGTTCAGTTAGAAAAACAGAACACTTCCATAGGCTCTAGGGAAACAAAAAAATGGACTTCAACTGTCTGTTAGCGCTGTAACGTTACGAAGGCGTCTTTTATAAGCACAGTTACCAGGCCGAAGCTCACGCAATGCATCATTTTTTGACGAAAAGGCATGTGGCAAAGAGAATGGAGTTTGTTGAAGCGCATAGAGATTGGGCAAAAGAGAAATGGAGGAATGTTCTGTGGAGCGGTGAAAGCAAAGTCGTCCTTTTTGGGTCCAAGGGTTGTCGAAAATATGTGAGAAGTCTGCAAAATGCAGCATACGATCTAGGGTACACTATAAAAACAGTGAAGCATGGTGAAGTAAAAATTATGATATGGGCTTGCTTTTCATACTACGGGGTCGGGCCTATTAATTCCATCGGGGGTATAAGGGATGCAACCGAGTATGTGAAAATTTTCGTGGAGGTTATGTTACCCTATGCTGAAGGGGAAATGCCGTTGGTTTGTGTATACCAACAAGACTATGACCCAAAGCATACGTTCAAAAAAAGCAAAACCATGTTTTGCGCAGAAGAAGTTATCCGTTATGGAGTGACCCGCTCAATCTCCCGACCTTAAACCCATCCCAAATTTGTGGGGGATGTTAAGAACGCTGTTCATAAAGCAAAATCTTAGAATTCGAAATAATTGTGGGAAGCAGTGCGTTATTCGTGAAACACCGAAATACCAGTCGAAAGGTGCCAGGTTTTAGTGAACTCGGTGCAACGTAGATGCGAAGTATCATAAAAAAATGGTTATGCAACAAAGTACTAATTGTAAGCTCACATTATTTGTACACTTTCATATTAATTATTACAGTTTTTCTTACTTCTTACGTAATAGATCTAGTACTTTGGCATGCACTGCTATTTTTATGAACAGCCATATATTTGAAAACGGTTTTTACTGTGACAAAGCTAACGGTAAAAAATCGATAGTACTTATTTTCTGTTATTATGAATAAAATATTTTAGTTTGTTATTAGAAGTTTAATGAAATATTTTATAACGTTGATATTGAAGGCCTTTTTGCTTTATTTGGAGAGCACTGCTATTTTTATGAACACAACTGTATATAAATATGTTCATATTTATGTAATTATTATATAATCATACTCCGTGTTAACTCTATATTTGTAAATAATATTAACCTTGATCTGCATAAATTAATCTAGTTTTATCTTATGTAAATATGTTTAGTTAAATTAGAATCAATTAACATAACGTATTGTTATATTTTTATATCCATAGTGTACTAATAATCATCCGATATATTCGTCTGATAATATGATTATATTGATATTTTCTTAAAATTAGCATATTCGGGTGTTTCGAAATGTTTCAGAATTTTCATTTCTTTCATTTCTCTGAATGTCTGCATTTTTTTCTTAATTTTTCAAAGTCAAATAACCAAGCTATTATAATTATTTTTACGACATTGTACACCGGTAAACGTCAAAAGTGACAGTCAACATTAGGAAGAACTAAACTGGTTCAGATGACATAAGGGAAATTGACAGAAAGGGGATCCGTATATATTTTTGTTAGTGTTTTACGTGTAAAATAAAAGCTGATCAAAAACAGCTGAGGTGTCAAAAAAGGAATCTAAAGGTATCCAAGAATTTCTAAGGAATTCAGGTATCTGACAGAACAGCTGATTCAACACATGGTTGAATTTCAAGAAACTTGAAAATTGATTTCAGCTTTTTGTATTTGATTGAACGCAGCCATTAAGTAAGACAAGTTTCTAGCATTTGCTAAGCCAGATGCCAACAAATTGTCTTAAAATAAAAGTTGCTGGAAAGTTAGTAAAGGAAAATATTCTATATTATAAAGCAAAGTCTACTTTTGTTAAAACGTCATCTAATAATTTTTTTTATTCAACTGAAAGCTTCATAACTCTGGAATTTGTTTATTCAGTACACACATTTATTCAATTTTTTTTTGTAAAAGGGTTTATATTGGAAAAGGAATAAGGACTTTTTCTTTACAATTACTTATGACGGACTTGTACTGTCTGTAAGGAGTTTTTTTTGTAGGTAATAATGTTATGGTAGTTTCTGCAATGAAGAGATAGTCAATAATGGTTTAAAGTTTGAAATTTATAACTGCAAATGAAGTCTTTTACGTTTTGAATTACGAACTTTACTTTTACTTCATTATTTTTACCTTATAAATATTTTGACCGAAGTACACTTGAATTGAAAGCAATAAAAAATGACTAAATTTCTAGTTGAATTTTCAATGAAGTTGCCTACATTGCAAGGCAGTTGACGAATCAGACACTGTAAACTTTATTTACCTTCGATTCGAATCCATAACTCACCGTTTAACTTTCTAGTAGGAAGTTGAATGAAAAAATAATTACAAGCATCATGTGGGCCCAAGACCTGTAGATTGTTCTGTTAAGCCAAAAGTTACAGGTTTGAGTTGAATGGAAAAAAGAGGCTGGGATGCGACCCACTTTGATAAGTTTGTCTATATCTACTCGTATCAATTTTTACCAAATTTGCGTACTATTTTTTATGAAAAAACGGACTGTTGGATTTTTATATAATAATTACTGAATATCGAAGACAATATTTTCTGTGAAATAAAATTAGTTTGAAGCCAATATTTCAAATTTTTAAAAAGATATTTGAGTCGAAAATCATTTTTTACCAACTTTTGTTAATTTTTTTTCGGTTTTTAATTTTTTGTTAAAAAAAATTGTCAATTCGTTTTTTTTTAAAATTTTACTGAATATTGAGAACAATATTTTTTGAAAGATAAAAGTAAATTAAACCCAATATCTCAAAGTTTTGAAAAGATATTTGAGTCGAAAATCAATTTTTACCAACTTTTATTAATTTTTTTTTTAGGGTTTTATTTTTTTGTAAAAAAACTGTCAATTCGATTTTTCTCAACATTTTTCAGAATGTTTAAAACAATATTTTGTATAAGATAAAATAAGTTTGAAGCCTGAATTTCAAGTTTTTGAGAAGGTATTTAAATCGATATTCAATTTTTACCAACTTTAAGTAATGTTTTTTTTTAGATTTTTATTTTTTATAAAAAAAAAAACTGTCAATTCGATTTTTCTCAAAATTTTATCTGATGTCAAAAACATTATTGTTCGTTGAACAAAGCTGTTTTGGAGATGAAATCATATTTTAGTCGTAAAATTTTGGAGGTGATAAATTTTTTTGATTTATAAAAAAAACCGTTTAATGGATTTTTTTTCAAAAAATATACCTCTTTGATATCACGTTACAATATATTATATAAAATTTAATTAAAGTCTCTAGCGTTTTTGGTTCGTAAGATATTTAGGGTTAACCAAAATTATCACCTTTTTTTCAAACTATGCTATGGTAAAAAAAACCACTCACGCAATTTTCTTGAGAGCCCTTTCTGCATGTTTCTGGCTTATTGAAATCGATATCTCTTCTGGTTCTTTAGCTTTTGATGACGAAAAAAACATCGCGAACGTACGGACGTAAAGACGTAAGGACGAACGAGTACGTACACACGCACGCACAGACATCTTTCTAAAAATGTTTTATTTCGACTCTAGGGACCTTGAAACGTCGAGAAATGTCAAACATATATGCAAAACCGTTTGCAACAAAGTATCCACAACCATTTGAGGGGTACCATCGAAAAAGTGCTTCGAGAATCCATGGAAGGCGATCCTAACTATTACGAGGATATTTTACTAAGGGAACCTTAAAGAAAGATTCTAAAGCAGGGAAGGTGCTTCTTGTGTCCTAGGACATTAGTTAAAAAGTCAAAAACTTGCAGTACTTGCCAAAGCCACATTACCAAAACTTTTTCAATGTACTAATGTTCCCTTATATGCCTTCTTTCAGAAACAAAAATTGAAACATTGAAGCTTTAAAAGATTGAACTAGTTTTTTTCCTACAAAATTAAGTCTGAGCTTCGATTTTACAGGTGTGTTCAAGCTCGTCAGTTCAGATTCTGGTTTCTTGGTCGTCTTTTAGAATATGACCTATGGACGGAATCGGGGACCCACTTTTTTCGACGTCTCTACCATAGTAATGTCATGTTTATTTTACGAATGTAATACTTTCCATATAATTCCCATACGTCGCAAGTAAAAATAAAACCCGTCCAAAAAAATGTTTTAAAAAAAGAAGCAAGTTCCTTTTTAAGAAGGTATTATAGGTTGGGTACATTGTGAATTCCATTAGCATTACACCATATAGAGGACCGACATATCCAGCATCAGTATTTAAGTGACCAACCCAAATACCTACCAACATATGTATACGGATCAAATAACTTCGGCTTGTTAGAAATCCAAACTTAAGTGAGATAGACCTACCTACATTTTGGAAGATTTAAAAGATTGATCAGGCACCAAATTGGAGACAACCAAAAGGTATGTACAGTCGTAAAGTTGTGCACATCCAGCCTACAGCGCCACAAACAATCACACAATTCAACTAACGCAACGCTAAAAAAGTCACCATCTCAGTTGAATTCGAACTTGAAATCCAAGCTTGACCAGCAGCGCTCTTCACAAAAACATAAAAAATGCGTGCGCATCATTTTTTTCTTCAAAGATATTGTATGCTGCTTTGGTCAAAGACTGCATTCTTGAGTTTTTTTTTTTCGTTGTTGTCTTTACTCGATGCTAAGCCTTTCTTTTAGCAGCTAAAGAAATTAAAAATAAAACAAGAACCAAAGTCAAGATATGTGAAGAAAAGTGCAAAAATAAAATGAAAATAAAGAAACAACAAACATGTTTTGACCGCCACCCCATAATAATAATAATCCGAAGACTTGCACCAGAGGAAAACTGAAAAGAATTTGCAACCGCTATATGCCTAACGTGTATTCGAAATCAGTTCAAGAATTGCATTTGAATTGTGCAGACACACTTCATCGTGTTACCGCTCGTACGAGATCACACATATAAAGTTTAGAACTATAAAAAGGGTGAAATCTTAGTTTCAATTTAATCTTAAAATAAATTTCAATTTTAATTTGAACTTTAATTTCAAAAACTAAAGGTTAAGGAGAAGTGCAGTGTAATGACCTTGAAACGTTTGCTTTTTTTCGTCAACGGTTTTTTATTTTAAAGTATTTATAATTTGAATTTGTTGATCTGATTTTGTGACGTCACATATTTTATCCGTTTAAATTATCCAATTCACTCTAAGATTAGAGTGATTATTTTTTAGCTCAGACTCGACGACTCAAACAAACCAACTCAACTCAATTTGAGTATTAAAAATTTAACGAACAATTAACGAAACACGGAAACGGAACAAAATTGGCAAAAATGAACGACAAGCAGAAAAAAAACAGTCTGAATTTGAACGTCGAGGGGAACGGCGCAGTTCCAGGGAATACGCAACAATCACCCGGTGGAGAAGTTGTTGAATCAAAAGAAGAAGAAAACAAGGAAACATATAAATCCATTCCAGAAGATAATCTTGGACCAGAGAATAATAAATCAGGTAAGGAACGAAAACTTCATCTCTTGATATAGTAATCTTCTTTGATATCAAAAAACAAGACTCGGTCAATATCTATAGCATGTGCTCTTTTTCTGAAAATAAGTATCTATAGGTACTCTAATTGATTGAGATTCCTAAACGGAAAGTGTATGATGCAATAGTTTAGTCAAAAGACTAGAAGATTGGGTATGTCTTAAAGAATTTAAGTGTTTAAATGGGTATAATTATCCTTTTGATATATAAATATCTATGTACCTACTTGTAAAATGATACGCCCCAAAAATAGTCGTTCGATAGGTTGATTAAGGTGTGGAAAATATTCTGTATCGACTATCGACCTCTCTCTTGTATGTACCTATCTTATTAAATTTCAGTTAGAAATAAATTTTGCGGATGTGGCTATAAAAAGTGTGTGTAGGTACAATTTAATTCAATTGAAAGATTCAATTTCACTATCAAAAGCTTGTTTGTCACTATTCCAAAGTATCTACCATACAAAAATTAAACTGGTATTTACCACATAAATTATTTCTTGTGGTTATTGTCTGGCTTGTGATAAATAAATTGTTTCAGAATAGATAAATTTTAATGCTATCAAACTTTATCCATAGAGTACTTTTACCTATTCATAAAACTGGAATTCGAGCTACATATTCATTTCGATACGTTGGCTATTATTAGGTTTTTTTTTTGCATTCTTGCTTTTACCTCGAACTGGATAAAGAATTAAGAAAGAATTTGCTTTGTCAGTATGTTTTAATTTTGCATTGCAATTTGTATACCTACCTATATTTTTGCTGTCTGTCCAGTTCCAGTGACAAATTGCTTCTGTCTGTTGTCTACAGTCCATGTCGCATGAATAAGACCATTTTTTTAAATTATATTTTGATACACATTAATAAATGTCTACTTATTTATCGACATTTTCAAGTGAGGGAAAATTTATAAAAAAAGTATTTGTAAAGTCTAGGTAATTTTTTTTTCAAAAAAAAGGGCGCCAAAAAGCAACAGCTGTCGGCTGTCTTAACAAAAATTGAAAAATCATAGCAGCTCTCATTTATCAAGTTTTTTTTTCCTATATTTGGCATTTCTGTGTGTTTTTGTCAATGCATCAAAAAAATCCACCACAACCAAATGTGCGTAGCTAATATACATAATTTTTTTGGAAAAACAGTTCAGTCGAAAATTATATGTTGCCCCCTGCTGCGCGTTTAGGTGCATACAAATATTTATTATAAGAAATATCTAAAAAATAAACATTAAACAATTAATTTTCGAAAAAATGTGTAGCAAAATCAACATTTAAAGCTATTAAATTTAATTTTGTTTTGAGAAGAATAAAAAACAAAAAAAGAGGCTGGGATGCGACCCACACTGATAACTTCCCATCCCGTCTGTCGATTTGTCTTGCTTAAAAGTTTGTAGGGTTTCGTGTTGAGTTAAAAAAGTTGTCAGTTTATTCTTTAAAATTTATAGGAAATAGTTTATTTTGAGAATCTAAAAACAATTGTTTACCAGTTTTAGTAGCATTTTACAATTAATTTGATTGATATCAAGAACCGAACATCAATTCTTACCAAATTTGCGTACTATTTTTTGTAGATTTTATTTTTTTGTGAAAAAACGAACTGTTGGATTAAAAAAAAAAACTACTGAATATCGAAAACAATATTTTCTGTGAAACAAAAAAGTTTGAAGACAATATTTTTTATGTTTGAAAGTAAATTTTTACCAAGTTTTAGTACCGTTTTTTTGTTCGGTTTTTACTTCTTGCAATAAAGCTGTCAATTAGGTTTTTCCCAAAATTTTACTGAATGTTGGCAACAATATTTTTTAAAAGATAAAACCAGTTTAAAGCCAATATCTTAGAGTTTGAAAAGTTATTTGAGTCGAAAATCAATTTTTACGAACTTTGAGTGATGTTTTTTATAGGTTTTTATTTTTTTATAAATAAAAATGTCAATAAGATTTTTTTCAAAAATTTATCAGATGTCAAAAACATTATTCTTCGTTGCACAAAATTGTTTTGGAGATAAAATCATATTTTAGTCGTAAAATTTTCGAGGTGAACATTTTTTTTTTCACTTTTTTTTGTTTATAAAAAAAACCATTCATTGGATTATTTTTAAAAAATATACTTGATAGGAATCACGTTACTATATATTATATAAAATTTAATTCAAGTCTCTAGCGTTTTTGGTTTGTAAGATATTAAGGGTTAACCAAAATGTACAACTTTTTTTAAACTGCTATGGTAAAAAAAAACACCGACGCAATTTTCTTGAGAGCCCTTTCTGCGCCTTTTTGCTTTATTATCTGTATAACAAAATTTAATTGAAGTCGATATATCTTCTGGTTCTTGAGCTATAGAAGACGAAAAAAACGTCGTGAACGTACGGACGTACGAACGTACGTACACACGCAAGCACAGACATCGTTCTAAAACTCTTTTATTTTGACTCTGCAGACCTTGAAACGTTGAGAAATGTCAAAATTTTCGATTTAAAAAAATCGCACCCATTACAATAACTTCCGATGGGAAGTTAATATATTACCCAACAGTAAAAAGGCAAGGGGTTCCGTCTAAAGTCAATAAAATAACAACATTTTTTAAAATAAAACTCGTTCAATGAGCTGAAAGATCATAGTTTGTCATGTTTAGTTACTATGAAGACCAAACAATATCCGATTTTCAAATCTTACATTAGCCATTGCACTTTTAGGATGGCAAAACCTTAAGAGAAATTGGACAATTAGTAAACCGTAGTCATTCGACAGTGCATTTCATTATAAAATGTTACAAGGAAAAAAGACTTTCAATGATGCGGATGAGTGGTGGATTTTTCGACAGGTCAAAGATAACTCAAGAATTAGTGTCCCCAAATTTGTTCAAGAGGCCGAAATTTATCTTTCCAAGCAAGCATGGACGGAAATAATTCTTATAATCTTAAAGAACCATAATTATCATAAATGAGTTGCCTGGAAGAAACTGTTTATTAGCAAACAAACAAAATTAAGAGTTTCATTTGCAAAAAAGAATGTCTACAAATATTTCTATTGTTAAAAAACATCTACTTTTACCGACGAAAGCAAATATATTTTTTTTGGTTTGGGTGGTAAGGTCAATGTTTACCATTAACCCAATGCAGATCTTAAAGAACACAAAATGAAGACAATTGTCACGGGAATTGGAAACCTACATTTCATTGAAGGAATAATGAACCAACACATTTACTTGGACAATCTGAAAATAAATTAACATGCAAGTGCTAACAAACTTGGGATAAGAGATAGTTTTAAATTTTAACGAGAAAATGATTCTTACTACAGAATTTATATACTGCGTTCATGGTTGCTACACAACTGCCCATGATTTATACTCCATCACAATAACCACATATAAATGTGATAAAACATTTGTAGTTACTTGGAAGACTAAAGACTTTCAACCGGAGCGAGTGTTAGCGGGAAATAATTCCAAAATACCACCTTCATAACTTAAGAAGTAACTTAAATCGAAGTTTAAAATGTATCAAAGCAAATAAAGACATACCAACTTAATACTAATTTGGATTTGTTTTGCCATAATAATGTTAATGCTTAATGTGAGGTTTTATTTTTGAAGTGAATTTTAGTGAATTTTTTTGTTTGCCTTGTATTTATTAATTTGGGTTTTATTATAATAACTTATGAATCTTGTAGTTACGTTGAACTAATTGAATTTACGTGCGATAGTTTTGGTGTTTAAAATGTTATTATTTCAAAGTTATCGGATTCTACTGATTAGCCGGGTACTGAAACACTTACTTACCTACTTCAGGTGGCGCTACAGTCCTGTGTGAACTAGGGCCTAACCCAACAAACTTCTCCATCTAGCTCGATTCCTAGCTAGATGTCTCCAGTTTCGCGCTCCAAGTTGAGTGAGGTCACTATCCACTTGTGCGCGCCATCTAATCCGCGGTCTCTCTTTCTCTACTGCGCTGTCATGTGGGTGTGGATTCGAAGACTCCGTGCCGTAGCATTGGTTTCCCTGCGCTCTACTTGACCCAGCCATCTTAGTCGTTGGAATTTTACCCTTCTTTACTTTTCTCTCGAACCGACCCAAGGTGCTTTGATAGCGCATGTTTCTGTACCGTAGATCAGGACGGGGATGATAAGGGTCTTATATAGCAACAATTTGGTCCCTCGAGAGAGGACTTTACCACTCAGTTGCTTTCTAAGCCCAAAGAAACAAAGGTTAGCAAGAGTTATTCTGCGTTTGATCTCAGCGCTGGTGTTGTTTTCTGCGTTTAGAGCGGACCCTAGGCAGACGAAGTTGTTGACTACCTCAAAGTTACGTCTGTCGATGGTGACGTTTTGATCAAGACGATGTTAAAAAAAATCGCATGACAGCGCATCACCTTGTTTAAAGCCTGTTTTGACATCAAATGGTTCTGTTAAGTTGTTTCCAACCTGAAACACTTAATTTAAGAAAAATTCAAAATTTATGTATATATGTATATTTTAAATAGTAACATTGTAGAGCTTGATGAGGTATTGTCCTTTACAAATTTCTTGGATAGCTCAAACTTATTCACGATAGCCTCTAATTTCGACCCTTATCAAACCGTCTTATAAAACTCAAATTTTAATAAGTTAGTGCTTCGCTAATAAAATGTCGTATTTTAAAAACATGACTCAAATTATTCGATCTGGAGTGTTTTATACATTTCAATTATTTTTTTTTATTGTACTGATGACTAAGAAAAAATCTTGGTAGAATTATGTACCTATATAGTATTATATAGGTTGGGTATACCACACTATATTTATGTACTTAGGCACTCATAAAACAGCAACAGAAAACCCCTTTTTGTTATATTACTTGCAGTGATCGATATTCTTTTTCCACAAGTCAATATTTGCTTGGCCTTGATTGCAATTACAATAATGTGCATATATATCGTTGTCATGTATTAAAAGGTTATTTTATATATGAAACTTTTATTTTTCTTCTGCGAATAATGTACAAATACATAATATAAACATAAAAAAGTTAATGTTCGACACCGTGGTTAATAGGTACAAACTTTAAATAGTTAAAATCAGTAGAAACTTTAACTTACTCCAATAAAAACAATTTAAATTTTGTTATTACCTCCAGACAGTTAATATTGTGTCTTTTATTTATTATATTACTTTTCATTGTTCGTATAGAAATAAAAAAGAAATGTTTTATCAAGTGAAACAAACTCAGTAAGTGAGCAAGTAGGTCATTCGTATTTATTGTTTGGTCATCTAAATTAATAACAAAAATGTAAACTGTTAAATCAAATAAGTTTAACCATACTCATTATTTATGTAATTTCGTTGATTTATTTGACTTCCTTTTCTATAATTTTTGAAAAAGTCAATATTTTTGCATTTGTTTGGAGAGTTTTGACTCTACCTTTTCTTTGTTTGGTTTAGAAAAACTACTTCAGGTATTGTGTAGATGATTTGAATCAATATACCCATTATTGTGTTAGGGGCCGATTATAGCAATCAGTAAAATTTGTGTTTTTATTTTTTGAACATGTTACAGATTTATTTCTAGCAAAAGATTGATGCAATAAGATGAATCCTGTATTCAAGTACTTGTTTCAAAAAGGAACAAAGTATTTAAAGTTTTATTTAATTTATAAATCTATTTTAATGTTTTTAATGATAAAATTTAATTTTATTGAAAAGCTGACTTTCCAAATTCCAAAAAAATCAATTTCGTTTTACTGTTGGTGGCCCAATTTTTTTACTGTACCGATCACATCATTACAAATTTGTTTGATGAAAGCAACAGTGAACAATTTGTCTGAGGCGCGAAGCTCGATGTTATGATCGAAAGAAAACAATTTAATGACGTAAATTTACTAATTTCTATAAACGCTCATCAGTAAAACATTTCAGATTCCTCCTGTTTTAAATTTTACTGATACAGTTTAACTTCCCTATAACGAACTTCTTCATAACGAACAACTCTCTATTACGAATTGATAGATCTTCTACAGAATTTCCATAAAACGAATTTTTCTACAAAAAAGCAAATATTGTTGCTGGAAATCCAAATCTCATACGTTTTTGTTTCCACATAACGAATTTTTTCAAATATTTTTCTGTTAAAAAAAGAGCATGGAGAGAAAAAACCTTTTAAGGGGATTTCTCAAGATTTTAAATGCAATCATTCTATGTTCGGGCTCCAGTGAATATAATTGAAAATGTATCGAAGTAGAATTTCTCTTGAGAAAAAGTTGTTGATAATAAAAAAAGTTGAAGAACGGTTGACTAAAAATACAGATATTGCTATTGACGTGTATCGAACCTTTCTGGAAATTAATGTCTTAGTTTATTAGATGAACTTGTTAAAAAAGATAAATGGAGGAATGTTATCCAAACTTATATCACTGACTTTTTTAAATAAAAGTAAAAACAAAAAACGAATTTTCTATACAACGAAATAATTGTATGGTCCCGTGCAAAATCGCTATAGGGAAGTTTGGCTGTAGCTATAACCGGTCCCTTAGTATTAAAAACACTTTAAAATGTGTCATTCTCTTCATCGCCTGAAGTGGCACGTAAGTTTTAATTCTTGGTATAATCTTCTTAATCAGGGCGTTTTTCGCATTAGTTAACATTTATTTCTAAGTCGTTATACCTGCATTCCAAATAAAAATCTTGGGAATTCCCCTTTCTTAGCCAAGGTGGTCAAAAAAAAACCACCGAAATAAACACTTATACCTGCAAACCAAAAATTTCCTATCACCTCTGGGACTATAATTGAAAATGTAAACTCCAACGCCCAATTATATATATGAAGGGTCTGGCATAACACCTCTTTACATAACAAATCTTAAAACCAACTCAGACTACATATTGAAAGTTATGAGGAGGGACGAAAGAAGCCTTCACAAATCCATTATGACAAGGCTTATGAAACAAAAGCCTCCCCTTTTAAGGAATGGAACCAGATAGCTTCTTCAAATGATAGTAATCTATTGCTTTTGGGGTCCAATTTTAATCAATGACAAACCATGTTCAATGATCTGATCGTCAGAACTGATGAATATATCTTCAGTGAACACCTTTCAAGAGCCTGAACAACATTATCAAGAAATGTGTATAGAAACCTCAACCACCAAATAACATCATAGTAACGAGTTTTCTTCTGAGGCTATTGGTTACATGTTTAGAGCCCGAGTCGAAATACTGAATCTTAACTCTATGCCTTTGTAGCACCGGAAAACCAGAAGACATCACACTTCTCTGTATCGTGTCCTCTACTCCAAGAGATTCGATGAGTTTTCTTCCCCCAACTCGGCTCTATAAAACCTTTAATGGAGACTTTGGATGGTCAACTGTATATAGATACTGAAAACATGCTCTAAATTACCGCATAGTTTTCCATAACTCTACAGCTAGCTATTGTCATTGAAGGTCCAAACAAAGTTTCCTAATTACTATTTTTTGTTTCAAATCATGTTTTTTTATTTCAAAATTGTTGACTTCGCCCTTGATGCTTTAACAAACTATTATTGCTTTTTTATATTTTATATAATTAGTTGAACTTATTTATGTTTATTATTTGAATTTTAACTTCTTTACATTTAAATTGTGTTTTTTGTTATAAAACGCCGATCAGGCAGACGGCAGAATTGCCATTCTTTAAAAAAAGCATTTGTTAATAATTTATATCTCAAAATAAAGAAACTATCTATCTATTGATTGATCTATTGACTTCAAATTGACGTTTGAAACAAAAGTTTTCACTCGACAGAAATTAGTTATCGTCGGCAGTGAATTTTGTATGAGAAAAATTAAGAAACAAAATAATATGTCAATAAATAAAAAACAGACTGAGATTTTGACCAATTTTATGAGTTCTCAATTTGATATGTACATTTTATCATGTAAAATAGAATTCATAATATTACCATCATTGCATTCAAGCTATGGAAATCTTTTTCGGTTAAAAAAGATGTGCTCGTTTTCTTTTGGTCTTAAAATAGGAATATCAGTACCATCAACGCAGCTCACTATTCCCGGTAGTTTAAATTTGCTATAATAATACTCGTTGCTGTCTCCAAATTTAGAGCTATCAAATTTTATCCATTGCGGACAAACGTTCGCCGAAAGAACTTGGAAACTGTTTTCTGTTCCATACTTAGCAACACATTTGTTCCAACATTAGTTTGGTAACTCCCACTAGCTAGGAGATTTAATGTTGGATAAAGCTGTAGAACTGGTGGAATTATTTCTCAAATATTTTCTTTTGATTTTAGCAAAGGATAGTTCCTAGCCTTCACTTTCACTCGAAAAAAAAAACTTAAAATTGAAACTAGATTGAAATAATTTCAAAGAAAACTCATTTGACATTTCTTTGACAATAACTTTTTTAAGTCAAAGTCACAATGGAACTCGTCCAAACTACTTGCTGTCAAAAATAATTTGTTTCGAGTTGATCGACGATCGACAATCCTCGATTGCATCAAGTTACGTGCTGGCACCCCTGTATTGAAAGAAGAGCCCAAACATCATCGTCGTAAAGTTTGTCGTCTAACCTTTTTTTTGGGACAACTCAGACTTTTCTGTTACAATCCTCTCTTTAACCACTTTAACCCTTATACTAACGCTTATTAGAATACCGAGCAGTTTCAGAGTAAGATGCCTTCAGTCCAAAATCGTCCGTTAGGTTAGGTTATAGTGTCTGTCCAAGATGGAAACGGACACACTTAGGCCAGTTTAATGACCCATTGTGATACCATATGAATCTTGAGGCTTCCTCCTAAACTCAATGGAACCATTTTGAGTCCCTTACGAAACGTGAGAGGCTGATTATACTGATATGATTTAGATCTTTAAAGAATAATTCTCCTAGGTCCTGTGTTTTTGAGCCAGAGCAGGGCATGTTCATAGAAGATGAAGAACAGTTTCTTCCTCGTCCATACAGCTTCTGCAAAAATCATTTGAGAATACGCCTAGTCTCGTGGCGTGCTTTCCTATTAGACAGCGTCCTATGACACCTATTATCGAGCTTATATGCGATCTGCTTAAAGACCGCAAGCACCTTGAACGTTTTAAATCCAGTGTTTGCCAGATGTTTTTTGTGACTTGACACACGTGATATTGGTCCACGTGGTGCCTGTCCTCCTCATAGCGTCTTGCATTAGCAACAGTTTACAAGTAGCGATTGGCATGCTAGTACGTGCCAAATGTGTTAGGATGGGCTGTACTGTACCGTTCCTGGCGAGTTCATCTGCCTTACAGTTACCTGGAATGTCTCTATGGCCCGGCAAAGAGCAAAGTTGAATGTGCCATCTCCATTAGAGATGATCGACAGTTATAGAGTTTGTAGAGACAGAGTTCAGAGATTTTATAGCGGCCTGGCTGTCAGAGAAAATACGGATATCAGATGTTGATATCACGTTTTCCTTGAGCCAAGACAAGAAATCTTTTATCGCCAAAAGTTCAGCCTGGAACACGCTACAATAATTGGGAGAGAGCGGAATGGGAGACTTAATTTCAGTCATTCACAGTACACACCTCCACCAACCCCTTCTTTTGTTTTTGAACCATCTGTGTAAAAATGGATAGACTCATCCTCCAAGAATGTCCTATCCTCCCAAAAAGATCTGAGGGGTATAGAAATCTGGAAGTTTCTATCGAATTGCAGTTGGGGGATGGTGCAGTCTGTGTGCTTTGGAATTGATTCTAAATGAGTGGCCAATGTTGTCGTTAATCCACTCCGACGAAGCGAATAGCTAAATATGTCAAGATGTGTTAGGTAGAGTAAGGTGACCAGTTCTGCAGATGGGGTCTTGCGAATAGGCACTTATACATAGGCAAGCTGAACGTTGAACTTTATTTAGCTTATCCCTTTTAATACCTTTCTCTAAAGCAGTCCACCATACTGCCACACCGTACATTAAAATCGGTCTGATTACCGATGTGTCTGGGTTGTAAATCTCATTTATTACCAATAGCTTTTTTGCAAGAAAAGAGAGCTACAGTATCCTTTTTGAATCTTTCCTGTACTTAGCGTTTCCAATTAAGTTTTTTTTTTATCTAAGACAAGACCCAGGTATTTAGCCTCGTCTGAAAATTTTAATCGGATTCCTTTAATATTGGGAGGGTTGACAAATGGAATTTTGTATCTCTTTGAAAATAAGACCAAATTGGTTTTGTGTGGGTTAACACCCAGTCCACACCGATCGGCCCAAAGTATAAATCTGTCTAAGTCATTTTGTAAGAGTTCTTTTAGGGTGTTAAGATGCTTTCCTGAAACTATAGCAACGTCATCCGCATAGGCTATCACTCTGAAGCCCTCCGCTTCTAGACTAGTTAGGATTTCATTCACCACTATGTTCCAGAGGAGAGGGGATAGAACACCACCTTGCGGTGTCCCACTGCTAACGAAACGTCTACTAGAAGAGTTGCCCAGTTTTGAGTTAATTATTCTGCTAGTAAGCATTAAATGAATTAACTCCCGAAGCGAACTCTACATTTGGAGTTGTCAGTGCAGATGTGTCCACAATGTTAAAGGCACCTTCGATGTCAAGAAAGAAGTCTTGTATCAATACTTGCCCTTAAATGAATATCAATCAATCTTTCCAAGGTCTTAAGAAGGAATGATGATAGACTTATAGGTCGTTGATCTTTAGGATTGACTTGATAGCATTTACCTGCTTTGGGTATAAAAACCACTTTAACTTCTCTCCATGCCGAGGGAACACTTCAGATATTTATTAAGTAGCCGTACTATGCGAATGTGGAATGCTTGAACTTCTCTTCCTTCTAACCTCTCTTCCTTATGTTCACACTTTGGCATTAAAGGTATTCAATACCCTTTAAGCGTGCCCTAATTCAAAATTAGTTCCAATTTATTTGGTATTTGAACTTTATTTCTCATTTTTTCCATCGAAAGAGACTATGCAAAACATTCAAAAATTGATAAACATAGCCTTTTCGGCAAGCACCAGGCTTTTAATTCACACTCTTAGTTTCTAAATATAATATTTTATCAGTACATTCCTTAACACTGATAAATCTTTTTGTCTACCGATGCCGAAAGGTCTCTTATCGTTCAGACTTTATGATATTGCTAAGAGGTAGGTACTTCAATAAATTAGAACGATCTAATCTAATTCGATTAAATGCTTCTCGAAAGTTAATTCTCTCTCCACAGTATGGACAGATAGTGCGTGTATATACATATATTTCCTTTCAAGTAGATTAGAATTGAAGCACATGAATGAGTTCCTATTTTTATTTTGCTTCTTACTGATAACAATACCACATGATAACATTATGTTTTGAAGAGATGCAAAAATTGTTATCAAACATCTAGGGAAATTTAAAAACCGCCAATATTATATTTTCATCATTCTTATCAATTCTATTTTGTATTTTTTAATTCAGATAAAGCACCACCTCCAATAATAGAAGTAAAGATGGTTCAAGGAAACGATGGTGCTGATGAGCAAATGCTCGGAAAGAAGGAGGAAGTTAAATTCATCAAAGGCGACCATCAAAATGGTGACGCTAAAATCGACATTGGAGCCGTTGGCAAGGTAAGAAAAATCAAATGAGAAATCCATATGAATATCTCATGAGTTTTTATTTGTATCTTTATTTAGACTTTCACTGGCATGAGCAAAGATGAATTAATGAAATACGCAAATGATCCTTTCTGGGTGCGTATTCGTTGGATTTTCTTCATTCTGTTCTGGCTAACATGGGTTGGCATGTTGGTTTTGTCGATCTTGATAATTGTCAATGCACCAAAATGCTCCGCCCCAACACCATTGAAATGGTATCAACGAGGACCATTCGCTTACTACAGGACCGTAGATGAAGTTACACCAGCAGATGTGGCAGTGGCTAAGAAGATCTATGCAACCGGAGTCATTTACAAACTTCCCGCCGAAGAAACTTATTCTGTAAAAGATCCCCAAGTCGAGGAGAAAATCAAGAAACTAGTTGAAACCTACAAGGGTTCTGAGATGAAGGTGATTTTGGACATCACACCAAATTACGTGAAAAACTCCTCGCATTTGTTCATAGACGCCGTGAATGATGAAACTAAACGATCGGCATTTGTTTGGGTGCAAAATGCAGAGAAACCAAACAACTGGGTGTCGATTGTGAATGGATCGGCATGGGATGAAATAAAAGTTGGAAATGTCGTCTTCCAAGTGTTGAGTCAATTTGGCGAGGGACTTTATGATCTCCGTATGAATGACACTTTGGTTAAGAAGGAGCTCGATTCAACTCTGAGGCACTTGGTGAGCTTAGGAGTTCATGGATTCCGCTTGACTAACTCGAAATACTTCCTGATAAATCCCATTATGGAAGATGAGGAGGCCTCTGGCAAGACTGAGTACGACCTTAAACAATATGGATTCTGGACACATTCGAAAACCACATTCCAAGAGGGTCTCGGTGAATTGCTCTACGAATTCATGGTTGCTGTTAAGAATTCCAGCGATGAAGCATTCCTCTCGGTCAGTGAAGACACCATTAATCCTGAAGTCTATCGAACAAAAACTGGAGAGTTTGGTATTGATTTGCCCATCTACGGACGCTTCCCCAACGTCCTAGGCACACTTAAAGCTAAAGATCTTTATGCCGATTTGGATAATGTGGTAAAGACTGTTGGAAATTCAACTTGGTTGCAATGGAACTACAACACTCCAGAAACAATGGACCCATCTGCATATTCTCTATTCATGAGCATGCTTCCTGGAGTTCCAATTATTTCAGATAATTCTGCAGCATTGAATCTCTCAGCCAGTGTATTGGAACATATCAACAAAATACGTGAATCTCCTTCGTACATGCACGGAGACTTTGATGTTTACCTTTCTGGTGATGTTATTGCTTATGCACGGTAAGTTTAACATTTTCCTCAAATAATTAATGTTGATTAAATTTAACTAAAAACTATATTCTTATGTAAAATGTAAATAATTTATTCACTAATCCATCCATAATAATGAATGTATATACATATATTTGTATTCACTCACTAATCGCATTGTGCACGTAATTTGGGATTCAATATCTAACCGTTAGGCAAAGGTAATTAAGCATTTAATAAATTCGCTAACATATTTTATCATTTGCTTGTAATTTTTTGGTGGAATGTTTAAACAATTTTATTAACTTTTTTGGCTTTTTTCTCAAACTTAGAATCAAGTCTGGAAATCCTGGATACTTTGTGGCCTTTAATCCAAGTGAAGAAACAGCCACCGCTCACTTTACAAACGTTGGCTTACCAGACAAGATGACAATGGATATCTTTAGTGATAATTTCAATGCCACTGGAGTTGAATTAAAGTAAGGACGAAATTTTAATAATTTGTTAAATTAAACTCAAATTAATTCCTTACTTTTTTGTTAATATTTTCAGAGGAAAAATATTAACCGATTCCATGGTGCTGTCGCCTCGATCAACAGCTATATACACATATGTTCCAGTTAAATAAATACATCGTAATAAGCTATAAAGTTAATCTAAGTATTAAGTAATCAAAAGTTAAAATATAAAATGAATTCCGTTGAATTCAGTTTTCAGCTTGCATTTTAAATGTGCATTTCAAATGATATATTATATTGTAATGTTTAAATTGAAAAAATATTAAATGAAGTATACAACAAAAAGAACTAATTGTTGTTAGCATTATAACAATGAAGACTTGATTTTTTGGGCTTTCTTTACTTACTTATTAAAGGTGGCGCTACAGTACTGTGTGAACTAGGGCCTCATCTAGCATGCCATTTGGATGCAGTTTTTCTCTACTGCGCTGTCCTGAGGGCGTGGATTCGAAGATTTTCCGGCCCAGAGTATTGATTTCCATGCGCTCCACCTGACCCATCCATCTCAGTCGGTGGACTTTTATCCTTTTGGCTAAGTCGCTGTAAATCCTGTACAGCTTGTCGTTTCATCTTCTCCTCCAATCACTTTCTAGACAGTAGACCACGCGTTTCTCTTGAAACGACCCAAGATGATTTCATTCGCTTCTGTCATAGTACATGCTTCTGCTCTGTACAGCAGGGCGGGGATTATGAAGGTCTTATATAGCTACAGTTTAGTCGCTGATAGACGAAGTCCTTAACTATCGAGAAGTTACGTTTGTGGATTGTGACGGTTCTGACCATAATTCGGTGTTTTAGGTTCATTCTTGATGACAGCAAAGTTTTGTCCTCATTAACCGCTAAACCCTGTTTTGCGGCTTCTGCCTCATACCCCTATTATGGTTGGCGAACTTTACAATTCGAGTTCGAAATTCAGTTCTTTCATACAAAAAAAAATAACGCATAAATAAACGTCAACTCATGCCATTTGAAAAAGACTGTTGTGTTCATTAATTGATTGATTTGTTTTTTGGAGAAAACAAAAATTACAGAAAAAAGTAAGAATGCTTCGACTGCGGAAGAATATTAGAGACAACTCTAACAACTCCAGGTTACCAGGAGTAATAGAATGTGTTGACGGAACCCATATAGGAATCGTTGCTCCGATTGAGTTGCGTCATCAGTAACTTTGCAGAAAAGGATATTACAGTTTAAACACAATGATAGTAAGTTTTTTTCCCCCAGAGTAGCTTTTGGTTTTTAAGGCGTGTGACCATAAAATGTGTATTCGTTATGTTGACTTAAGATATCCTGGATCAACCCATGATTTCTTTATATGGAACTCCAGAAATCTTAATAAAGTTCTTGAAACGTGGTATTAAAGAGGAGGACGTTCAATGTTCCTTCTAATCAACGGTAACAAAAATTTCTCACACTCACACGTTTATTCATTCGACTCACCAATGGTAATAGGGGTATCAATACTCACAAAATCCTCATTGACAACACGCTGAGTTTTTCCGATAATGTCAATGTCATCAGCATATGCTAGTAGTTGTTGTCATGAAAGCTCTTCACTATTCTTTCAAGGACGATTGTTAAAGAAATCACATTAGAGTGCATCACCTTTTTCGATTAGACTGTTACCAACGTTTATAGAGCAGCGCGAATTCTCAATTGTCATCCTGCACAAACGGACGAGTTCGGCAGGGATGCCAAAACTAGACGTGGCTCTATACAGTTCACCCCAGTAGATGCTGTTGCTGTCGTATGCAGCCTTAAAATCAAAGAAGAGATTAGTGTCTATTTGATGTCCTTATGTTTTTTTTCCACGATTCCTGCTGTTCCTATCATCGGACATGCTTTCTTCCAACCATACCTTACAGATAAGTTGGTTCATGCTCGTAACAAAATTATCTCCTGCTGCTTTGAGAAACTAGGCCTTAAGCCACCGCTCCAAGCCTTTGTTAGACTTCAATTTAGATATGCAAATCTTAACTCTTAACACTGGATTGTTGACTTTCGTCGTCTATGTTGAATGGATCATCCTGCCTGGAAGTGGCATTCGGTTCTTGCAAGTCGTTATGCACTCTGCAGAAGTGGTTTTTTCATATCCTCAGCCATTGAGAAATATATTTATATGTAGATATATTT
Source organism: Eupeodes corollae (assembly GCF_945859685.1). Classification (NCBI taxonomy): domain Eukaryota; kingdom Metazoa; phylum Arthropoda; class Insecta; order Diptera; family Syrphidae; genus Eupeodes; species Eupeodes corollae. The sequence continues at coordinate 18,174,670 of NC_079147.1, read as the reverse complement.
CTCTATGTCCTCAGCATTGAATGCGGTTCTATTATGATGTTACAACTTTCGTCTTTGCAGCCTTCGGTTCAAGGTTTATGTACTAGTGAACTTCATTCCTGCTTTTGAACCTCTCAACAGCTTCGACCGCACGCTTCTTCTTTTTCCTTCTGAGAAATCGGTGTTCCTCTCCTTCTTCTGTTCAAGAGCCGCATTTGCTTGTCGACATTCCTTATCAAACCAGGGGTTCCTTGTTGGTGGCTGCTTGAAACCCAGCACGTCAAATGCGGCTTCTCTGATTGCATCTTGGCAATGTTGCCACTAGTTCTCAATACATTGTTTTGGTGTCAGAGAACTTCGAGACGGGTTACTTGTGACTCGTTCGGAAAAGGATCTAGCGATCTCTTGTAGGTATATTTCTCTATGGGTGAGAGTAGGAGTTAGTATACAGAGGTGGGTTTTTAGGGAAAAAAATGAGGGCGCCTGTGTCTTCTTTAATGCATCTAAATAAGCCATTTCAAGGAGAGGACACAGCCTTTTGAAAACAGCTTTCCTTTTTTTAAGAATAGGCAAATTTGTCTATGGTGTTGTTAAACATGTAGTTATTTTTTAAGCAATGGTAAGTTCAATTTTTATTTGACAAATGACACAGTTTCAAAATTACTGCTTTATTAAAAGCGGGGTATTCAAAATGAGTTAATTATTGAAAAACCCAATATTTATAAGCTATATAAAATATATTAATTAGGTGTCGCAACAGTCCGTTAAGAACTAGGGCCTAGTGACTTACAACTTTCAACCATTCTTGTGTGCGAGTACTGTTGTCAGGGATGGAGGGGACCTACAGTTTTAAGCCAAATCCGAACGGCCAATTTGAGAAAGCACTTTTCATGACTAGAATTACCCTAGGAGGATTTGTCAATTCCTTGCGAGAGGCAGTATCCGTGAAAAAAACTTTAGATATCACAGGTAGGGATCGAACCCAAGACCTCTGGCATCACGGTCATGCCACGGGTACAACGTTTATAAGCTATATATTTACAAATAAAGCAAACTTTAAGAACTTGAAAAAAGACATTCATGTTGATTGGACAACCTGATGAACGAATTGGTTGCGTGTAATCTTTTGTTTTGTTTTATAATCTGCATTAGTGAATTTAAAATTAATTTTTTTTGTTGAATCAGCTGTTCTGTCAGATCCCCACTTACACTAGAAATTCTTGGCCAACTTTGGATTTCTCTTTCGATATCCCAGCTGTGCTATTCCTCGTAAAACACTTACAGGTACCCTACCTGCTTGAGATTGAACCATTGCTAATGGATTGATGAAGAGTGACTTCTTAAAATTTTTAATAAGAGCTTATATGTCAAAATTGACAATTGTGTAGGTAAATCTGGAGAAAAATGACAGTCCAACATTTTGCAAGCAAATTTATTTTGAAGTATTTTAAAGATGAACAAATCATTTCAACAGAACCATTTTCAATTTGCATAAATCTGAACATTCCTTATTTCGTTGGTGAATTCCATCAACAATTGTCAACAATAATTGATAGCTGTCATTTTAGAAAGGCATTCTCGCATAACAACTATCTTCTCCCGGCGCGCGCTTATTTTATTTTCAAAACACCTGTGACTGAATCTTTTAGTTTTTTAAACATTTAAAGCAATTTTCTCTAATTTACAAACAATAATTAATATAATTTCTTACAACTTACTCAATACGCAAATATTCAATTACCAAACATGACAAATTCAAATGAAAACACAACAACAGCTGCGAATCAACAAAAAGCCATTGAAAAAGCAGCTCGCTCTAAAAATCCCCTCGAAACTCAACCAGATGCATTCAAATATTCCAGTTCAAATGGTGACTACACTCTCTATTGTAAGAACAAATCAGACATGGATGCGAAAACCCTCAAATGGGCCTTCAAGCTGGCCGAAAAGAATGTCGGACCATTCTACAAAGAATCAACTATGGGTTGGCAACCAAAAATCAAACAAAACGATTTAAACAAAAACTGGGCCAGGTATTTGGTGGCTCTGGACAAGTCGAAGAATCCCGTCGCCTATGCCATGTTCCGCTTTGATCTTGACTATGGAAATGCTGTCTTATATTGGTAAGGTTCTTCACAATCGATGGTCTATTGGCTTGATACTTATTTGATGTTTCTCTTTAGTTATGAAATGCAAATCGAGAAATCCTTCCAACGACAAGGTTTGGGAAAATTCATGATGACTGCTTTGGAAAATTGTGCTAAGCACTGGGAAATGGAAAAGGTTGTTTTGACGGTGCTAAAAAACAACCCAATTGCTGCGGAATTCTTCCGTAAAATTGGTTTTGTTCTCGACGAAACTTCTCCAGATATCCTGGAGAAGGCTGAATATGAAATCCTAAGTAAACAAATAAGATAGATCAAGCTTAAAATAAGTATAATGTTATATGTTTTTTATTATTATTAAACTTTTATTTTAAAATACATAAATACGCATAAAGTAAGCACCGTAAATTATTGTTTTAAAGTAACTTCTTTGCTTGGGATTCCATGAAATTCGCAGCTCGAATGTCCTTTGCACTTAAACCGCCAACATCGTGGGTAGACATTGTAACTTGGACCTTATTATAAACATTGAACCATTCGGGATGATGATTTGTTTTCTCTGCCAGCAGAGCAACAGCTGTCATGAAGCTGAAAGCTTGAGTAAAATCAGCGAATAGGAACTCCTTGTAAATGGCATCACGCCCGGCAACCATCGACCAGCCAGCATCTAGGAGAGGTAGGAGTGTGGATACTCGTTCGGCTTCAGTTAGTTTTGTCTGCAATTTGAATAATATGGAACCAGATTAAGTTTATGTATGTAAAAGAAAATTAAGAAGTTAGAGCAGACTTTCTGATTCTTGAACTAGATTTTTAAAGCATTTTTGAGAGTTTAGCTTTGTGCAATTTTTTGATGCAGTTGAATAATTTTTAAGTGTCTCATTCGGAAGTTGTTTTAAAACATTTCCCATGACTTAAGATTCCATTACATTTACTTCTAAACTTCAAGTTCCTACGTCACGCTTCAAAGCAAAAAGAAGAACAGAACCGAATTAAAAGCAAAATGTGATTAAATATTTTCACTTTCTAAGTACCTACGCAATCATTTCTGAATGTGATATTAATGAACAATAAATAATAAAATCACCAAAGGTTATCAAAAAAACCATTGACCCTCCCATGACTAAAATCATTCCAAAAAGCAAACCCCTACAAAATGCACTTTATTCAGGTATCTACCTCCTTTTCTTCAGAACACAAAAACTGTATACATATTCAACAAGTAATTTTGATATTTTATTAAAATATAAATCAATTAAACCAGTTTGCGATTTTGGCGAGGAGTGAGACGTTAAGATACTTACCATTTTTTTCTTCTTTGGCTGGACAGCTGCTGTTGTAGTTGATGTTCCAAGGTGACGTGTTGAACTGAATCTGAAAGTAATTCAATAATAATTTAAAGCTTTTAATTCAAAGAAATATCTCGGCTTTGATCTCTAATGTTGTACTTGTACTGTATTCACTTTATACCTACATACTTACCCCCTCTGCCAGGGAATTGGTCTGGTAAAACCAGTAACCGGGAGTGATGATGATGATTTGGTTGGAAGGGATTGTCGAAAGGAGAGGGAGGTGTTTTTTTCAATGCGATTGTGCGTTGAAATAAAAGAAATTTGTAACTTTTTACATAGTTGTATATTTTGTGAAGTTAATTTGGGAACTTTTCTTAAGAATATTAAACTCATGATAATGTGTAATTAGATTTTATTTGTTATTTTTAGAAATTTTCTAAAAATTACTTTTGTGTTTTGTCACTTTTTTGTTTACTTTTTTGACAGTAGTTTGTATTTGTTGTATTATGGATTGTATTTTGTGGAACGTATACATTTGAAAAAGGCTAGTTCCACGAAAAAAATCTCCGAGCGATTACATTTGTTTGCTTAGCAGAAAATAATCGCAATGTGAACACGTCTAAACACATAAGTTGAAAGATAATGCCGGAAGTGTGGCAGCTATAGCAAATTTGGGTAAAACAAGTGTCAGTTACATTTTAGATTTTTCAATGGAAACCCAAATGACTAATTTAAGGATTAAAATTACACTGGTAAATAAGGTTATCAATCAACCTATCACGTTCCTCAAGTTCTTGAGTACGTACAACCTTTCATAATTGAAACAAATAGTTGTAAGATTTCTTCTGCGATACATAAGCCTTTATAAAACATTGGAAACCATCAAGGTATTACATTCAAAATAGAGTCAAATGAAGACCTATAAGTCATTCCATAACTTATACCAAATTACAAGAACTAAAAGTAAACTGTATATAAAATATAAAGATTTGTGTTTTGTACATTGTACAATACCTTTTTAAGAACTACATTGCGATGTAACCTAGTCTTATTTATTTTCAGAGGGCATATTTTAATGATGTAATCTGATAGAAAAATTATGTGGTGAGATTTCAAATCAGGATAACCAAATTTTTATGAAAAAGTATTGTGCAAGCCACAAAATAAAATATAATTTTGTTGAACGCTTACTTGAGGTGGCACTACAGTACGGGGCGGACCTGGGCCTCAACCAACATGCGTCTCTAGCCAGCTCGGTTCCGAACTAGCTTTCTCCAGTTTCTCACACCAAGTTGGTTGAGGTCCTCTCTCACCTGGGTGCGCCACCTGAGTCGCGGTCTTCCTCTACTGCGACGTCCCTCGGGATTGAATTCGAAGACCTTCCGGGCTGGATTGTTGATGTCCATTCGCTCTACAGGACCTAGCCATCTAAGCCGTTGGACTTTAATTCTGCTAACTAGGCCAGTGTGGCTGTACAGCCCTTACAGTTCATCGCTATATCTTCTCCTCCATTCTCCATCTATGCGTACGTGACCAAAAATAACCCCTAGAATTTTTGTCTCGAAGCATCCTAGGACGCTCTCATCTTTCTTTGACAGGATCTAGGCCTCAGCGCCATAAATGCGAACCGGGATGATGAGTGTCTTATAGATGGTCGATAGAGGATTTTACATCTCAGTTGCCTTCTTAGTCCAAAGAAGAATCGATTTGCAAGAGTTATTCTTCGTTTGATTTCAGCGCTGGTGTCGTTGTCTGTATTAATAGCGGTGCCTCGGTAGACAAAGTCCTTAACTACCTCAAAATTATAGCTTCCATTGTGACGTTTCATCTAAGACGTCGTTGTTCAGTGTCCTTTTTTGATGAGAGCATATACTTGGTCTTGCCCTCATTGACCACTAAACCCATCTTCTCCGCTTCCGTCGCAATGGTCAAAAACGCTCCACTGACATCACTCTTTGATCTCCCAATTATGTCAATATCATCTGCGTATCCGAGTTATTGGGTGGACCTTTGGAAGATTGTGCCTCTAGTGTTGACGGTTGAGTTTTGCACAATTCTTTCCAGAACGATGTTGAAGAAGGCGCATGACAGTGCATCGACTTGTCTAAAAACTTTTTTGACATCAAATGCATCGGTGAGATCTTTTCCGACCTTGATAGAGCAGCGTGCATTCTCCATCGCCATTCTTCACAATCGGATAAGTTTGACAGGGATGCCAAAACTAGAATTTGCTCTGTCTCTTCCCTATAGATGCTGTCATATGCGGCTTTAGAATCGATAAGGAGATGGTGGGTATCGATTTGAAGCTCCTGGGTTTTTTCCAAGATCTGCCGTAGTGTGAATATTTGGTCGATAGTGGACTTTCCTGGTCTGAACCCACACTGATAAGGACCAACCAGGTTGTTGACGAACGGGTTCAGACGTTCACAAAATACGGCAGAGAGGATCTTATACGCAATGTTAAGGAGACTGATACCTCTGTAGTTGGCGCAATTTAGAGGATCTCCTTTCTTATGTATCGGGCATACTATGCTGAAATTCCACTCGTGGGGCATGCTTTCTTTCGACCATATTTTGCAGATGAGTTGGTGCATGCTCCCTACGAAGTCTCCGCCGGTATCGATGCCGTCATCTCCAACAGCTTTGTTTAGATATAGCTTTCTTCACTTCGTCAAGGTCGGGTAGGCGGAATTGTTGATCTGCGTCGCCGAGGTTAAGTGGTTCTATCACCCTAACAGCGGAATTCGGTTCGTCATCGCCGTTATATAATTTGGAGAAGTGATCTTTCCATATTCTCAGCATCGACTGTGGTTCTACTACGATGTTCCCTTGATAATCTTTACAGGCTTCGGTTCGTGGCTGATACCCTTGGGAGGTTTTTTACCTTTTTTAACCTCATTCCTGTTGTGACATCCCTCTATCTTGTCGATCGCGCGCTTCTCATTCTCTCTTTATTTCCATCTAGGAAGCCGATGTTCCTTTCTCCTCTTCTGCTCGTAGAGCTCGCGAGCAGCTCTAGTCTTTTTGTGCAGCGCCGCGCCGTTTTGTATGCCTCTTGTTTCGCTGCGTGCGCTTGCCGGCATTCGTCGTCAAACCAGGGGTTTCGCTGTGGTGGCCGTGTGAAACCTAGCACTATGCAGGCAGCATAGGACTCCTTAAGACGATATTAGAAACTTGATCGGAAAAATACATGGCAGTCTCTTGCGATTGTAGCCGTCTAACGTCGAATCTTCTCACAGTACTTCCTTGTTGGATCGGGATATCCGTAGCCGCACCTTGGCTACAACGAGGTAGTGGTCCGAGTCAATGTTGGTCTCACGGAATGTTCGGATATCCTGTATACTGGAGAAGTGTCGTTCGTTGATCGCAATGTGGTCAATCTGGTTGATAGCCAGGGCACTGCTCATATGTCTTGTCCAAGAGCTCGAAGAATATGTATTTGGTGTCTTCATATTTCTCCTCTGTTGGGCCATGCGCGCATATTAGGCTTATGTTGGCGAATTTAGCCTTGATGCGGATTGACGTGATGCGCTCGCTCACACTGTTGAAACTCAAGACTTTTTGCCTGAGTCTAGTTTCAACAACAAATCCACACCCAAATAGACGCTGTCTTTGTTCTTGGTAGCAGTCGCCGTAGTATATATCGCAGTTTATGGCTTCCGCTAATTGTTCGGCTGCACGTGGTCTGTTAAGGGACCTAACATTCCACGTACAGATCCGAAGTCCGTTGTCCTTATTTCGTTTGCTTGGGTTGTCAACAGTGAATCCGTCCGTATCCGAGGCTTGTTGGTGCTTCGCAACTAAAGTATTTTTTAAGGTGCGTGTCCATTTGAGAGTTCTTCTGCTAGTTAACTCTCGATAGCAACTCTCGGGAGACTGTCCATTTGAGAGCCAAATTTAAGAAATTTTGCTATCGCGAGCTCTCTGGTAGAATATTGAGAGTTTTCTTGCTGAGAGTACTCTCATAACCGTGTCCACTTTATAGATTTCTTCTGCTAGCATATTATCAGTTGGCCATGTATTCTTACAAGCAAAGGGTTGCAGCTGCTTTAATTATCAACACTGCTCTAAAAAAACGAAAAATAATTAAAAAAAAATGTTGGGTCAAACCGTGGGTAGATCGTCGTAACCAATTCGGTGCGGGGTCTGCTCTTTCAAGAGAGCTTCAAATTGAAGATCCTCAACAATTTCGAAATTTTTGCCGATTGTCAGCTGGTCAAATTGAATTTTTGATTCAAAACGTTGGACCCATAATTTTTAAAAAAGATACCCAGTTAAGGGAAGCCATACCAGTACGCGAGCGTATACTGGTAACACTTAGATTTTTAGCATCCGGTAAGCATAATGAATCGCAAATTTCGAAGGAAAAGCTAAAAGTTAATTGTATAATCTGTGCAGGTGATTCATACGGCAGCCTTCAGTACCTTTTTTGGATTCCAGTGTGTACAATAGGAAGAATTGTGAGAGATGTCTGTCCAGCCATTTTCAACAGTTTAAAAGACAAGTTTTTGAAGGTAAAAACGAAAAAAATTTATTCTCAACTCAAATTTATATGAACAAAATACATAGTTTCAAGATAAAGTTATTTTTTTTAAATTTCTCGAATTCAACGTGTGTTATATATTCTCCTGAAGTTTTATTTGATTGTCCTCCTGATAAGTTAACGTTCGAAAAGTTTAATTGACCAGAAACAGATGATGTAGAATCATCATTTGTTTTAGAATACTGAAAGCTTGTAGAAGGTTGTGAAAGTGAGTCATCATCGTCAGCTATACGAACTATAGCCTTGCGAATTTCACTTTTGAGCTTTCGTTTATTAAAATCAAACTTTAGGCTACGTAATTCTTGAGCAACATATTCCCCAAAAATATCATGCTCATCCGGTTCCCTTTTTAAAATTTTTAAGGCCGCTTTGAGAGAATCTTCATCATCTGCTTCAGCTCTCCTTTTTTTTTGTTTTCCTTTCGGATCACTCTTTTTTATGATTTCCACCGTTTTCAGTGATTCAGATGTATTCTCAGTTGTAACTGTAGTAGGCACATCATTTTTACAGTTCGTTTCTTTATTCTGAAAAATGAAATGTCATATTAAATAAAATTTTGTTGAAATTCCTAATTAATATACATATGTACATATGTATGTATACAATGTACAATGTATGTACATTGTACATATGTATGTGCAAGAACATGCGAACTTAGTTTTAATAAGTTTTTTTTTCTTCAATTTGTCAATACTCTTTTTAGTTTCCACAAAATGAGAGAGATTGGTTGAATAATGCGGCAGACTATGAAAGTCGTTGGAATTTCCCTCATTGCATTGGGAGTTTGGATGGAAAGCACGTGGTAATGGAAGCTCCAGATAACAGTGGAAGCCTTTATTATAATTATAAAGGTAGCCATAGCATCGTTTTGATGGCAGTTGTTGATGCGAATTACAAATTCACATATGTCGATGTTGGATGTAACGGGCGCATCTCTGATGGAGGAGTATTTTTTAATACATCTTTGCACAGTGGATTAATAGAAAACACTATAGTTGTGCCAGATAAAAAACCTCTTCCTGGTAGAACTAACCCAGTGCCGTATTGTTTTGTGGCTGATGATGCGTTCGCGATGACAAACTTTATATTAAAGCCCTATCCATTTCGCAACCAACCAGCACCTGAACGTATTTTCAACTACCGGCTGAGCAGGGCTCGAAGGATAGTTGAAAATGCCTTCGGAATTTGTGCAAATCGGTTTAGGGTTCTTAGGAAACCGATGAACCTAAGTCCAGAACGAGCAAGAGATGTGGTTATGGCTATCTGTACCCTGCACAATTTCTTGTTATCTCAAAACGAACCCTACTACCTGAGCATGGGCATGGTTGATTCTGAACAACCAGAAACTCGTGATTTGCTCTATGGAAGCTGGCGTTTAGAGAATAGTGAGGAAAATTCGTTTTTTAATCTGGAAAATGGCACAAGGCACAACTATAGTGTTTCTCAAAAAGATGTTAGGGACGAATTCAAACATTATTTTTTGACTCCAGAAGGTGAAGTTCCATGGCAGTACAGACACATAACAATGAATAACTAAAAAATTAAAGAGGTACTTACCAGATTTGAGATAGTTTCAGAAGGCGTTAAAAATGGAATAAGAAACTGCAGAGCCCGAAAATAGGGCCACTTACTGCTATATAATTCGTCAGTTCCTGCTCCACTTTTTCTTTTTTTACTTTTTTTAATTCTTGGGACATCTGTAACATTTTTGTCACGATTATAAAAAATATTTTAAAAATAAAAATGAATATCACCTGGTTTCTTAAGTTATGAAGCTTTCTTTTTATTTCATCTTCAAAACACGAGAACTGTTTCGCAAATTCAGTTAAAACTACGCTTTTTTATTTCTATCGCGAAATGATTTATCTGAAGTTTTCCACAATATTTCAACTGACTCATATTTTTCAATGAGTTGATTGGTTTCCTCCAATGTCCACTGCTTTGCCATGTTAACTCTCGAGAGCTACTCGCAAAATACGAACTGTGTTGGTATTCCGCGTGCTTATCTCGGATAGTGGTAAGCACATGTGTCCACTTGCGAGTGACTCTCAAAAAAGTCGAATGTCGAGAGTAGTTTATCAACTCTCCGCGAGCTACTCTCCAGACTATGTCCATTTGCGAGATCGCTCTCGAGAGCAGCTTGAGAGCGACTCTCAGCACGTTTACTCTCAAATGGACACGCACCTTTACGTGAGCAGGAAGTCATCCCGACGCACGGCACAACCCCCAACCTTGAGGGCCAGATCCTTAGTATAACTCCAAGGACGGGGCGTCGGATAAACCGCTCTTTACAGGCCTGGGCTCCGAATGTGTCCAAGAAGCCCTATAAGGTGTTCACTAAGTAGTTCAACCTTACTGCAACTGTAGACGCCACCCCTGATTCCATCTTGAGAATTCGTCCGCTGCCGTCTGGATAAATAGAGGTGCCTTAGTGGAAACACCTGTCCCCCTCTCTAGTTTGCTGCCCCCAACAACTTTCCACTGGGGTTAGAGTGCAATCTCCTGGTGAGGTACTAGGCACCCGATGTTCATCGCGGGGAGGTGGGGGTAGGACTTGATAGACAGAGGTGGGTTTTGAGAACATCATTTGAATATCTACATATTATGTACCTTTTTTAAAAAGTCATTAATAAATAATTGTTACTCAAAAACTTGTTTTGTTCTTATTTTTTCCCTCAAAAATTTCGAACCATTTATTATTTCGAGCTCTCAATAATTTTAATTAAAATATTGTATAATTTAATTTTAGTAAAATATTTTTGTTTTGTTTATGTTTCCAAATTTTACTTACGTCAATTCATTGCTGGATTTTTGACATAGAATGTAGTAGACATTGTAATAGAAGGCTAATTAGAAAAAGACGTGTTCATTTTGGTTATTAGTATACACGCTGTTAAAATTTAACTCAACGATACCTAAACGTGTGTTTAGTGATTTATTATTGGTAAGGCTCAATGTAAACGTTCAAACTGTATAATTAAAAAGAGGCTGGAATGCACCCACACTGATAACTCCCCATCCCGTCTGTTTACTTGTCTTGCTTGAAAGTTTGTTGGTTTTCGTGTTGGTTTAAAGAAGTTGTGGTACCCGTGGCATGATGGTTAGTGCGTTGGACTGTCATGCTAGAGGTCTTGGGTTCGATCCCTACCTATGCCATCTAAAGTCTTTTCACGGGTACTACCTCTTGCGAGGAATTGACAAATTCTCCAAGCGTCGCTATTGTCATGAAAAAGTGCTTTCTCAAAATAAGCCGTTCGGAATCGGCATATAAACAGTAGGTCCCCTCTATTCCTGACAACATTACTCGCACACAGGAATGGTTGAGAGTTGTAAGTCACTAGGCCTTGGTTCTCAACGGACTGTCGTGCCACCCAATTTATTTTTTTATTAAAGAAGTTGTCAGTTAAATTATTTTTAAAGATTTTAAAATTACCAACTACATTTGTCATATAAGTAAATAGTTTAGTCTGAAAATCTAGTTTTGTTAAATAGATTTTTAGTCGAAATCAAATGTTTACCAATTTTAGTAGCATTTCTTAAATATTCACAAGTTGGATGCATGAAATTAATTTAAGAGATATCAAGAACCGAACATTAAATAAAAAAACTATCAATTCGAATTTTTCTTAAAATTTTACCAGATGTTAAAAACGTTATTTTTCGTTGCACAAAATTGTTTTGGAGATGAAATCATATTTTAGTCGTAAAATTTTCGAGGTGACACTTTTTTTCAGTTTTTTTTTATTTATAAAAAAACCGTTAATCGGATTTTCTTTCAAAAATATAATTGTTTTGTAGCACGTTACAATATGTAATATAAAATTTAATTCAAGTCTCTAGCGTCATTGGTTCATGAGATATTTAGGTTTAACCAAAGTGTTCACCTCTTTTTTTAAACTGCTATGATAAAAAAAACTTTCTGCATCTTTCTGCCTTATTATCTGTATCCAAAAATGTATTTGAAGTGGATATATCTTCTGGTTTTTGAGCTATGGACGACGAAAAAATACATCGCTAACGTACGGACGGACGTACAGAGGTACGAATGTACGTACACACGCACGCACACCCATCCCTTTAAAAATCTTTTATTTTGGCTCTAGGGACCTTGAAAAGTCGTGAAATGTCAACATTTTCAATTCTACTAATCAGACCGTTTACAATAACTTTCTATGGGAAGTAAATTAAATAACATTTTTTCAGCTCAAAATTTTTGTTTTTAATGAATTTTTGGACCAATTTGATTTGAATGATCTCGGACGTGGAACAAGTTTTAGATTTCCTATTTGGAAAAGGAGGCAGGGCTGCATTTGTTTGTAAATTTTTCATACTAAAAACCAATATTAAGAAACGAATCTCTGGAACAGTTAAGAAGAGCCTCAGAACAATTGGGAACAAGTTTTGGAATTTTGAATTTCGAAACAGGGAGGCCAGAATATGGTTAACAGAATGGTACACTGTTAAGTTTGGCCTTAATATCTTTGTTTTTGAACATATTTGAATTAAACTTTGGACAATCTGATCTGAGTGATTATTCATATACAAATATTTTTAAATTCGCGTGTTTGGAAAGGGGGGGTTGGGGATGTTTTTTTGAATGTAGGCATGATCATTATTAATTTCATAAAGTCGGAATCTTAAAGACATTTTGTTCTTTGCTGAAAGAATACAGCTTTGGCTGTTTGGAACAATGTTCAGGGGGGCTAGGTCAAAAACAGTTTTGGGGTCTAAAACCCCCACTTTAGCGTACTTTTCAAAAAAAAATTGTAACAATGAGAAAAAACCGGGAACAACCTGGAACAACTTTCCAAAATTGGAAAATCGAAAAAAGGGGGGCTAACTTAACGCACTCTATATCTTTTGGTATAAAGCTATTTTATCTGGCAAAATGCTCTTAAAGAATCAAGGGTCTGTTTTCTCGCACTCTCGGGACCTAGGGCCTTGCAATTTACAACTCTCATCCGATTGTACGTGGGAGTAATGAGTCAAGTGCAAAGAAAATTTGTATTAGTATCTTTTTCTACCAAAGAGTATCAAAATAGGAATAAATAGAGACAAATTTAAAAATAGAGAACTTTAAAAAAAGTTAAATTTGTTCCTAAAATAAATAATAAATAAATAAACTAGCTGACCCGACTAACGTTGTGTTGTCATATAAATAATTTCTAATGAATATTTTATTAGAAATAAATAAATAACTTATTTTAAGTTTGCAAGGATGTGGTAACGGTGACAAAATATTAAAATACGAAATAAAATTACCAGAGATCCAATCTTAAGTTGTAAATTATGCGGTGTATCTTGAGATTTAATTTGTTCACATCTACATTTGCTGAAATTGCTATTTCTGCGGGCCACTCATGATTTGTATATTGTCTGTGTGCATCGGGAATTATCTGGTCAATGAGATCATTTTGTGAATCAATAATCGTGCAGAAATCGACAGGTAAATTTATGCATCCAGTTCCATCTGTATATAGTAACTTTTTCGCCACCTATATCTAACAGTTGTTTTGAGAATGCTTAAGCGGATAGATCTTGAAACATTTAAACACGCATATTTACTTTCAGTTGTACTTTTTCAAATTACGCCTCAGTGGCGATGATGATGGCATGCGTTGATCTCATCAGCGTACTTTGAACGCGGACCAACGGGAAGTGTATGTCTGAAATCACCTAAAAAGAGTAACAGAGTGCTGCCAAATAGTCTATCGTTCTTTTTTATCTTGCAATGTCCTGTTAAATGTTTGTGGGCATAGTGCATCCCAGTTGATAATTTTACCACTTCTAGGTTATTTTGAATATTTAGTGGCAGTTTAAATACTGAAGGAACTGAGCTGCCTCCATCCAATAAAGTTGCAGCAATGCCAGAAGATGGAACAGCCAATTAGATACCATTATTTCAGTAAGAATTGGCCAAATAAGGAATGTTTTATAAGTTCCATTTGGTGCATCCAAAAAAAAAAGAACCCATCTTTTCCTGCCGAAACTGCTGGCATGATGTGGTCATAAATGGTTCTTTGACTTCATTCATTATTGGGACATTGCGAGTGACTTTCGCTGACATTTCTACAGTATTGTATTGTAGTTCGCTATTCAATTCAGTGTCTATCAAATGATAATGAAGAGATCCTCAATAGCAATCAATGCTTCATTGTTTGATCGTTGCACCGTGTACGATGTTGATGCAATTAAACCATAGTACTTTGCAATATAAAAAATAAATAAAAACCTATTCTCTGACCTAACGAATGTATATGGAAAATTTCATTGAAATTGGTTAAGTCGTTTCGGAGGCAACTAACACTGTGACAGGAAAATTTGATGTATTTGAATATTGTTATTGTAGTTTTACAAAATATTACAAATTAAATTTTTTACTAATTTGAACTAAGTTTTTATAAGATTTTTGTATCCAGAAATTGATGATGCTGGTTTTCAAAAAATAATAAATCCTGTCTGAAATGGGTTTTGATTAACGTTTTATATTATATTCATGAATAATTAATTCATATGACAAATACAAACTTACAAGTACCTATCTACCAACATGATGTTATTAATGTTTTTTATAATAGGTATGTGAACCGCTACCCAATTATAACTTTTTTAATCGACGACCTTGCCATTTGCAAAACATAAGCATAACCTTTAATGTTCTTCAGGTGTACCAAACCAGATTCCTTAAACACTGAAAACTATACATTTAATTAAATTACAACCAATAAATTCGTGTAGACAGGACACGTTGTTCTAAAATGACCATTTCAAAACGAGATCCCGGGCTTTAACTTCTGAATTTCACTTTGAATTTGGAATAAGTATGATAAATAAATCTGGTGGCGCTAGTGGCTTACAACTCTCTACTTAATGTGTGTTCAAAATGGAAAGGGCCTACAGTTTTTATGCCGAATCCTATCTGTTAATTTGGGAAGCAGTTGACGAGTTATGATGAGTGTTTGAAAATTCCTCACAAGAAGGAGAATCCGTGAAAAAAGTTAAAGGTGGTACAGGTAACTCAGAAATTTGGAATGTCAGTCCTATGCACTAACCATACCGCCACACTGGTTCTACGTGACATAAGTAACGATTTAAAAAAATAACGTATAAAAACTATTTAAATTCTCCAAGACTAAGGTACTGAATAAAATGTATCATTAACCTTCAAAAAATGATTCTTTTCCTTTTGTACAATTATCAATGAGAATGAAAAAACAATGAAAGTTGAATCTCATCCTTTTAAACAACCTGTCTCCATAACCAATAAAGTTCCCATCGTTTAAACTTCATATTCTTAAGGGCGCGTTTAGAATTTCTCAACACTTCATCAAACCCAACTGTTAGCCAAGCGACCGAGAAAAGTGTTTACACACGATGTCATAAGATATCCCACGTTGCATGTACATTATATTCCTCATCATCATACCGAACCGATTCAATGAATTTTGAAGCAAGAAAAAATTGCAGACATTTCATTATCTCGATACAAACCGAATTTATAAAATTGAAACTTGATCTTCACTATATAGACGCGACCGACAACGGCGACGCCCGATGACGAGGGACGGGCCTACTAATGGGATCGATGTGCTTGCTAAATTGTCAAAGATTGCACATACAAAATAAAGACCATGAAGAGGTCGAAAGTATTTGATCTCTATATAATTTCAAGCTGGATTAGACAGAGACCTAGACCTGTCAAAATTTCGTATTTTATTTTTGGAGGTGTGGATAATAAATTTGAGAAGTTGATTCTACTGAGTCAAAAGTTAAGTGGTGCATCAAGTGTTGCTTAAAGCAATATTCACATGAGCACGACCAACGAATGAACGAATATTCGTCGACTATGACATTTATTTTACTTGAGAGTTTTTAATTCGTCAAATGAATCCACGACCGAACACCATTCACCACCGAAACTAAAACAAGCATGATTTTGTTTAGGTTAAGTACGTGCGATTATATTATTCGTTGCAAGTGTGGATAATGTGGAAAGCGAATAAAGTTTGACAGTTCGTATCAACTACAATTTTTTTCGCGACGAATAAATATGTTTTCTTGAATTTATTAATATATGATATTGAAAAGTAAAAGTATGCATCATAAATC
This sequence comes from Eupeodes corollae, assembly GCF_945859685.1. Taxonomy (NCBI): domain Eukaryota; kingdom Metazoa; phylum Arthropoda; class Insecta; order Diptera; family Syrphidae; genus Eupeodes; species Eupeodes corollae. Next base: position 18,158,645 of record NC_079147.1, on the reverse strand, counting down.
AAATAGAAACTATATTGCAATCGTTTTGTTAAAAATTTGTGTGGAAATATGTCTTCAAACGTATATAAACTCACATTTTGTAATTCTCGTTGGTGGCGCTCATGTGAATACTGCTTAATATGTCAAATCAATTTCAGTTCTGACTTCTTACCACTATCTTAAAACACCCTGACATTTACATATCTGAACTTAAATACAAAATAAAATCAATCAAATTTGCCCCATGGAATACAAAAACAGGTGAAATTTGTGGTTTGACAGCTCATTGATTTATTTTACTCGTGAAAATTCCGATGAGCAACTCAATTTGACGTTTCTTCATTTTATCTCTATTTCCTTTAAAAACAGGAGCGAAATGAAATGATGAAATGGGTAAGTGATTGGCGTCAAAAGATTTAAATTAAGTGAGTTTAAGAAGTTCATTAATTTAAACCAGTCCAAGAAGTTCAAAATTTCCTTTTCCTCAGCTTTTGACAATAAAACAAAATTTAGACATTTTGTTGAGGAATTTTATTCAGGATGTCTGAGATGACTGACATTTTTTTCTGAATATGCCTTTTCTTTGTATTTGGTTCAAAAGTAATTTTAATATTTTTTTTACGAAACCAAAACATGCCCTAGAGACGGTCCCTTAACCACAATTTAAAATTCAGAACAAAACAGGTATCCTAACCACGTCTTCGACACCCAGACTATCGATGGCGGCGGTGGCATCACACCGGTTCGGTGGCGGTATGGATGAAACTTAAAAGTGCGTAAATAAACAAAGTTATCCTCTTTGCTCTTCCATATGTTCAGCTCATGTATGAAGTTCTGGTTTCAAAAAAAAAAACATATGCCAAGATCTATAAAAGGGCTACAACTTCTTTGAAGACTCGTAATTGTTCCGAGACATTCAAAGCGTAAGAATTGTGCGGGCATTTTCAATAAAATCAAAAACATAATAAATTAACTAAAGAAAAAGGTCTGCAAGCTTTTTAAGCCTATTCAAGGGATAACATCACATAAAGTTCTATTATTTTAGATGGAATCAACATTGAAAATATTTGCTGCTGTTGCTGCTCTTCAACTAGTTTCGGCTGGACTTGCACCACTGGTCCTGCCAGCAACAACTCTCCTTAGAACTCCACAATATGATTCGGCGATAATTCAATCGGACAGAGTTGGAGGAAGCTTTGCTTATAGTACAATTGAAGGTCATTCATATCAAGCTGTTTCACCACTTGTCAGATCGGTGAGTTATTTGATCCGCATTGTCTTGCTCTTTCAGAAAGTTCATTGATCTCTTTCTTTTTGTTTGTTTGTTTTTTCACCAGGCCTATCAACCAGTGGAAATCCGTTACAATTTAAATAGTGTTCCATTGTCTTATGATTCACCAAGCTACTATGTGCCAAGCTATGTTTTCAGTGATGGTGAAAATGGGAGTTCTGCCGGGAGGCCAAGTCAATCCGAAGCTGATTTGGACGATTCCAAACGTACTGAGGAGAATGATACAGTTTCTGTGGAATCGGCTTAGACCTTAGAGTATTGTAGTGCGATGATGCTGTAAAATGCTCATCTTGATTTTTCTTAAGACTTTTTTTTAGTGTAGTTGAAGTAAATAAAATGGTTTGGAAGAGGTTTCTGTGTAGAACTGTTTGTTTCGTAAAAGATAACTTGTAACATCCGTTGCACGTACAAAAATGGATTCATAAAATTATAGAAACCAACAAATGTACGCTATAAACTATTGTTTGTGATTTTCACTCAAAACTGTCAATCATGAAGGACAGACTTCAAATTTCGGTGGATTAGAGATGCTACAGAATAAATAGTTTGTATAAATGGTTGCTTACAATAGAACTGGAATATTTATATTATAAACTATCATGGGACACAACTGTGTGTTCTTTTTGATTGTTGTGTCAAAAAAGTTATTAATGACATCTAATGTGAAAAATACAACGATCGCCATGTCACAAATCTGCGATTTACACAATTAAATTCGTGATCTAATTTGACATATTTACATCTGAGGGTTTTTAACCTTTTTCTCATTTAAGGCCACTCATTTTGTATTAAAGCATTTTATCTCCCGCTTATTAAAACAAGACATAATTAAAGTGATCATGAGATTAAATAATAATAGGCCACAAATAATTTAAAGTTTAAACAGAGCTTCATACGGGGAAACGTCAAAATATGTCCTCGAATAAAAAGAGGATGCTTTTGAAATTATTTATAGTAAAGCATCAGTTTATTTTTAGCTTTAATGAGAGCTTGTTTTTCTAAACAAGTCTAATTTTCTCTTGTCAATTCTTCTTAATTTTTAAAATAGTAAATCCACATAAAATAGCGATGAATCATTTTGAAAAGTCATTTATTTAATCTCGTTCATTTTTTTTTTAAAACTATATCCTTAACTTTCCCCATTTTTAATGTCAAAGGAGACAAGGAGTCCAGCAAAGAAACCATCGTGTTAAGGAAGTTAGGTTTGACAGTTGGATATTATCTCAGATAAAGTTTTTGTTCGTTAAGCTTAAAGCCTAGTACATACTTCCTCGTGAAGTGAACGTTCGCCAGTGGAGAAAGTGAACTTTTGACATTGCTCACTGGTACACACTTGTGAGTACACGTTGTGAACATTGTCAAAGCTTCACCAACAGTTCCCGTACATTTTGCACGTGAATTGCCCGTGAACGAAAACTCTCCACTTTGTTCTCCACTCAGCTTCACGAGCAAGTTCACGGGTGAACCAAAAACTGAAATTTGTATGGGTTCACGAGATGGTTCACAAGTATGTACTAGGCTTAAAGGTTAAAGTAACTGTTTTTTAAAATCTGGGAAGCAAATTTAACTGTGGTGTAATAGAGTACGTTATTTTTGCTGAAACAAGTTAAGGTAACGAATAAACTTTAAAGTGGCGACATTTTAAAAATAAAAACCCTGTTTGTTTTTATAACTCAGGAAAAGTTAGGTTAATTTTAAGTACATTTCAAGGACCAAACCTGATATATTGATGTAAAACATCAACATGAACTTACTCGAATGATGTCTTGATAATGTACTTCAGAACGTCTTACAATTTATATCTAAAGGATGGTTAAATTTTAAGGACCGATGTTGAATGTGAACCACACTTAAACGTCAAGTTTTTTTTGCTTTCAATTGTCATTTCAGCCCAACTCAATTTGAATTATAAAAAAACACAATCGATCAACGCGTTTAAGTTATTCAGGCTTATTATGAAAATGGCCGTTGAAATCAAAACGCTTATCGTGCGCTTCGTACTTTTTTTCGGTCAATATTATTGTCGAAATGATCGTATAATGGAAAAAAGCTTGCTAAAATTTGAGCAAATGAGGTCTACAGGACATTTTTTTTATTAACGGGAACTCAAGGTGTTATTAATACTTAGCTATTAGGAAGAACATTAGGATGTTCAAATGGTAGACATGTGCAATTAAGAAGGCACAAGCGCCCACAGGTTTTTCTCAAAACCCACCTCTGTCTATCAACTCTTACTCTCACCTCCCCGTGGTGAGCATTGGGTTCCTAGTATACCTCAACTGGAGATTGGGTTTCAACCCCAGTGGAAAGTTGTTGGTGGCAGAAAACGAGAGAGTGAGGGGGAGGTGTTTCCACTAAGGCACGTCTCCTTATCCAGACGGCAGCGGACGAATTCTCGAGAGGGAATCAACGGTGGCGTCTAAAGTTACAGGGCTTTTACGAGTTATTCGGAGCCCAGGCTTATTAGGAGCGGTTTATCCGGCTCCCCGTCCTTGGAGTTATACTAAGGATCTGGCCCTCCAGGTTGGGAGTTGTGCTGTCGGGATGACTTCCTGACCACGTAAAAACATCATAGTTGCGAAGCTCCAACAAGCCTCGGATACGAACGAATTTACTGTTGACAACCAACGCAAACGGACAACGAACTTCGGATATGCACGTGGAATGTTAGGTCCCTTAAAAGACTACGTGCGGCCGAAGAATTAGCGGAGACCCTGGACTGCTATAAAGCAGACATCACCACCATCCAGGAAATACGATGGATGGGCCGGGCAAAAAGAGGATGAAAAACTGCGATATTTACTATGGCGACTGCTACCATAAAAACCAATAGCGCTTATTTGGATGCGGCTTTTTCATTGGAGCCACACTTAGGCAAGAAGTCTTGATCTATTGGTGCATCAACAAGCACCTCATGACCATACGAATCAAGGCTAAATTCGGCAACAATAGCCTGATATGCGCGCAAGCCCCCACAGAAGAGAAGGATGACAACACCAAAGACATGTTCTTCGAGCTCGTAGACAAAACATATTAGCAGTGTCCTAGCTACGATATTAAAATTGCCCTGGGCGATTTTAATATCAAGCTAGGAAGGGAAGACATCTTTGGTGGAATAATCGGAAAAAACATTTTGCATGACAACACTTCCGACAACGAATTCAGGCTCATAGATTTTGCTGCGGGGCGAAACGTCACGGTAGCCAGTACGCGTTTTCCACACCTAAGCATCCACAAAGGAACATGGAGTTCTCCAGATCAATCTACTGTTAACCAGATTGACCATATTGCGATCGACGACAGACTTCTAGAATTTCCAGCATCATGGATGTCCGAACTTTCTGAGGAGCTAACATGGACTCGGACCACTACCTCGTTGTAGCCACGGTAGCACTTCGGATTTCCAGACCTAAGGCAAAACAGGGAGGTGCTGGGAGAAGGTACAACGTCGAACGGCTACAATCGCAACAGATCGCCAAATCCTTTTCCGACCGAGTTACAAGTAACCTCCCTCGAAGTTCTCTGCCGCCAACAAAATGTATCAAGAACCAGTGGCTGAGGATATGGAACGACCACTTCTGCAGACTGAATAACGGCGACGACAAACCGAATTCCGCTGTTAGACAGGATGATCCATTCAACATAGACGACAATAGCCAACAATCCCGTCCTCCCGACTTAGACGAAGTAAAGATTGCCATATCTAAGCTGAAGTCTAATAAAGCCGGTGGAGCGGATGGCTTGAATGACGAGCTCTTTAAAGCAACTGGAGATAAGTTGGTTAGGAGCATGCACCAACTTATCTGTAAGATATGGTCGGAAGAAAGCATGCCCGATGAATGGAACCTCAGTATTGTTTGCCCGATCCTGAAAAAGGGAGACCCTCTAAACTGCACCAACTATAGAGGTATCAGTCTACTTAACATCACCTATAAAATCTTCTGGACTATGACAAAAGCTGATGAAATCGCCTGGGGTCGGTTCCATAGAAAAGTTCTTCGTGTGATCTACGGTTTCGTATGCATCGAAGGGGTGTGGAGGAGAAGATGGAACGATGTGCTGTACGGGCTGTATAACATCGTAGGCTTAGCCAGAAGGGTAAAAGTCAAACGACTAAGATGGCTGGGTCACATAGAGCGCATGGAAACCATTGCTCTGGCCCGGAAAGTCTTCGGATCCACACCCACATGACAGCGCAGTAGAGGAAGACCGCGGATCAGGTGGCGCACAAGTGAAAAGTGACCTCACCCAACTTGGAGAGCGAACCTGGAGACATCCAGCTAGAGACCGAGCTAGAAGGAGAAGTTTTTTGGGTGAGGCCCTAGTTCATACAAGGCTGTAGCGTCAGCTTAAGTAAGTAAGTATTAAGAGGATTAGGATTAGGATTAAAGGGAAGATACTGATGCACATTGGTCTTAAGGTTTTAAATATCAAAATTATTGGAAAAAAAGAGTTGGGTAAAGCATTCCACATTCGCGATGTGCGTTTAAAAAAAGAATCTCTATACTTGACAGTACGTCCGAGATTGAGCTCAAGGTTAAAGTGATGTGCTTTGAATTGTTACGGTTGAATTGTTTGAGGGAACACTATTTATGAAAATATTGGTAAAAACAATGAAAGACATGAAACATTGCGGCGGTGTTCGAGTGACGTAATTGGTCCATAGTTATATGGAATATCATTTTCAAAGCTCTATTTTATCTCCTGTCCAAAATAGTTGAAATTGTTTTAGGGGCTCCTGCGAGTTATAATCAAGTTTTGGACGAATGAAGGCTTTTTAAATTACAGCCAGATCAGAAGTGGTGAAAAATTTATTTCACCGTCGTCGGAGAAATGCTATGCACCTAGCAGCACTTTTTGCAATATCGAATATGTGATGCGAAAGCCATACTGCCGGTCATTATGAATCTTCAGCGTTTCCATTACCTTGGAAAGAAGGGACGTGATTGCATTTGGACGATAGTTCGAGAGAGAGGAGGATAAGACTTTTTTAGGGACATGCTGTACAAATTTTGGTTTCCATCCGCTCAAAAAAAGACCTTCAGAATTGAAAGATGGAAAAGCTTCGGCAGTAGTTCGACTAGCTTTAAAAAACAACCTCTTCAGAAAAATAGGGGGAATACTATTCGGATTTGTGTTTTTCAAGCTCTTTCAGTACTCTCGAAAATGAAAATATTGTGTGGCTGAAGAGTAGTCCACTTTAACTCGTTTTTTCGTGAGTCTGCCGAAGTGTGAATATTTGGTCGGTAGTGGACTTTCCTGGTCTGAAGCCACACTAATAAGGACCAATTAGGTTGTTGACGTGTGGCTGCAGACGTTCACATAATACAGCAGAGAAGATCTTATATACAATGTTATGGAGACTGATGCCTCTGTCGTCTTGGCGCAATTTAGAAGGTCTCCTTTTGTATGTATCGGGCAAACTATGCTAAGATTCCACTCATCGGGCATCCTTATTTCCGACCATATTTTGCACATGAGTTATTGCATGCTCCCTACTAAGTCATCGCCTGCTGCTTTGAATAGTTCGGCAGCGATGCCGTCAGCTCCAGCAGATTTGTTTGACGTAAGCTTAGATATAGCTAACTTCACTTCGTCAAGGTCGGGTAGGCAGAATTGTTGATCTACGTCGCCGAGGTTGAGTGGTTCTATCTCAGTTACAGCGGAATTCGGTTCGTCATTGCCGTTATATAATTTGGAGAATTGGTCTTTCCATATTTTCAACATAGACTGCGGTTCTACTACGATGTTCCCCTGATCGCCTTTACAGGCTTCGGTTCGTGGCTGGCACCCATGGGAGGTTTTTTTTACCTTTTGGTAAAATTTACGAACCTCATTCCTGTTGTGACATCCCTCTATCTCCTCGATCGCGCGCTTCTCATGCTCTCTTTTTTTTCATCTAAAAAGCTGGTGTTCCTCTCTTCTCTTCTGCTCGTAGAGCTCGCGAGCAGCTCTGGTCCTCCTGTGCAGCACTGTTTTGTATGCCTGTTGCTTCGCTGCGTGCGTTTCCCGTCATTCGTCGTCAAACCAGGGGTTTCGCTGTGGTGGCCGTGTGAAACCTAGCACTTCAGAGGCGGCATCTCTGATGGCTGCAAGGCAATGTTGCCACTGGCAGCATAGGACTCCCTAAGAGGATATTAGAGACTTGATCGGAAAAATAAATGGCAGTCTCTTGCGATTGTAGCCGTCTAACGTCGAATTTTCTCACAGTACTTCCTTGTTTTGGCTTGGATCTGGATATCCGTAGCCGTACCTTGGCTACAACGAGGTAGTGGTCCGAGTCAATGTTGGCCCTTCGGAATGGTCGGATATCCTGTATACTGGAGAAGTGTCGTGCGTCGATCGCAATGTGGTCAATCTGGTTGATTTCCATGTCCCCTTGTGGATATTGACATGTGTGAACTGCGTACTAGCTACCAGAACGTCTCGCCCCGCATCGAAATCGATCAGCCTGAATCTGTTGTCGGAGGTGGTTTCGTGTAGGCTGTATCTCCCAATTATGCCACTAAAGATGTCTTCTCTTCGTAGCTTGGCATTAAAATCTCCTAAGACAATTTTAATGTCAAAGACAGGACACTGCTCATATTTCTTGTCCAAGAACTCGAAGAATATGTCTTTGGTGTCTTCAACTTTCTTCTCTGTTGCGCATATTAGGCTTATGTTGGCGAATTTAGCCTTGATGCGGATTGTCGTGATGCCCTCGCTCACACTGTTGAAACTCAACACTTTTTGCCTGGGTTCTAACAACAAATCCACACCCAAAAAGACGCTGTCTTTGTTCTCCAAAGCAGTCGTAGTATACATCGCAGTCTTTTAGTTTGCGTTTGCCCGGTCCATCCCATCGCACTTTTCGGATGGCGGTAATATCTGCCTTGCAGCAGTTTAGGGCTTCCGCTAATTGTTCGGCTACACGTGGTCTGTTTAGGCAACTGTTTATCGGATGGTCAATTTTCGAAGAAAACCATCTCCAGTCAACAGGAAGGTGCCACTTACCACAGAGCTAAACAGTGGCTTTTTGTTAGACAAAACGATTGTTTTATTATACCATCTCACAGAAGTTGTAAATCGATTAGCCAACGAAAATTCAAGAGTCAAAGGATGAAATTATTCATTGAAAATTTGGACCATCGGAAGGAGGTGTGCCACCTTGGTCACCGCGACTATTTGGCCAATATTTTGTTTCACACATAATTGAACCATAGCAGTATTAACATAATAAAAAGAAATAACAGTTTTTTTCTAAATAATTTGTCTTTTATTAAAAATTAAAATCGGCCCTTAAAATTTACCCACCTTCTACTTTCAAAAGCATCCACAAATCATCCCCACCAATCTGCCAATATTTCAATTGTTGTGATTTTCTTACACAAATTCAATATTTGCGGAAAAAGTTAGCTTATGTAAAATACAATTACAAGTCAGAGCACTGACCGGCCATTTTATATACTCAACCCTCCATCTATTATCTTTTGATATTGATAATTCTGTTCCATATTGCCTTCCAGGGAATTAGGAATTATTAAGACTTATGGTTTTATCATCAGAGAGGCCAAGTGCATTAAATTAAAAAGCAACATTTCAACAGACAATATTAAATTTACTATAGGTACATATTATTTTACATATAAATGATTCACGCCATTGAATCTGCGTTATCATTTTGATGTATTTTTGCACTTTCAATTTCCATTGATGCGTCTTATATTTGCATACAGTGGGGCAACCTACGTTAAAAGTTGAACACAATATTCCCATTATATTTTTAATTCAAAAAAAAAAATTTTAGCTTTACTAATCGACAAAAACTGATTCGGGAAATATCAGATTTTTGAAATGTTTTGAATGTTTGCTTTGAAAAAAAAACCTAAAATGTTTCAACAATATGTAATATTAAATCATTGCACTTATCTGGAACCCTTCATTGCAGGCAAGATCACATCATATGACTTGTGAGTCAGAAGTTCTTGGATTCGGTTAAGAAAAAGAATTACAGGTTTGTGAACAGCTGTCATTTATTCCCTGAATAAAATAACTTCCGATTATGAAGTTATTTCATTCCACTGTTCGACTTCATGATGGACACATATTCTATCCAAAAATAATATTCCAGATAACGTAATTCTATTTAAGCCCAATCCTCGATTATTGACAGTGTCAGTCGCATCTTAGTTGTGTCTCGAATACAAAGTTATATTTATACAAACAATTAATTGATTAATCAACATTCATCATGTTATTTGTAAGAATTGTTGGAATTCTATTTTTATGTTCTCTAGCAGGTATGTATGTTCGTAAATCGACTATTTCTAGTTTATTAATAGTTTTTCTAAATCTTCTTCTTTGTTCTTATCTTATAATTTAGGCACAGATATGATAACTCTAAAGCCGTTTCTTAAGAGTCGCTACAGTCTTAGGGAACGACGTGCTAAGAGTACCACCCGAGCTCCACTTAACAAATTAAACGAAACAAACTTGAATTTTTCAACTACTGAAGCTGTAACTCCAAGTATTTCAACCCAAGCACCTACTCAGATTTTTGAAACAACTACGAGTATAAAAGCCTTCACTGGAAATCAACAGCAAGAGGATTCTTATTATCAAAGTACTACAGAGAATCCAAGTCCTTCAACACCATCAATTACAACAGCATCACCAGTAGCAGTGGAAGCAGTAGAATTGACCACAGCGCCATCTTTGGATACTATTTTTACCACATCCGCATTGAGGGAAGTGGTATTTTTGGGTAATGAAGTTACTGAAAAGATCTTTGTAGCCGAACCATCAACAACCACTAAAAAAATAGAAACAACAACTCAAACGGAATGGCTCTATGATTACTATGCATCGGATGACGAAAATCCAAAAAGAGAACCAAGTGCCTAATTTATTTCGATTCTGTGTTAAAATTGGTAAAATGTCAGTGTCAAATTTCTACCTAAATGTGTATTAATCAAAACTAAATATTTTAAGATTCTTAAAAAACATACAATTTTGGATCTTTGTTCAGTATTTATTATAGAAATATATCGAAAGCTTTACGTAAAAAGGGCCATTTAATTTTTTTTTTAATTGTATACGTCTCAAAATTCTCCAAAGGAATTCACCTGTCACCTACTTCCTTTGAACTTTGATCAAAAGAATTCGAATTCGACCTCAGAAATATTAAATGCTTCTACCTATATATTATATTTACCAATATGAAAGTTCGAAAATAATGTTTCCATGATCGATCTCTGCAAACGATATGAAACGTCACCTTAATCAACTGTCCGGCTATATACTGGAATTCATAATTATGAAAAACTATCATTTTTGATTTTCGAAAAACTTATGAATACTGTTCTGGCTGAAACACAAAAACGCTTCAGCTTCGGCTTCACCTGACGTTTACGAGTTCAGCAATAGGAATTCAATGCACGCTATCACAATGAAACTTCGACCTCACGTTTCGTTTGACAATCATAAGAAAAAGAACGTAATGTGACTCCATACGGAAGCTCTAGTTCAATTATCTGAACATTTGCTTTGTCTGACAGCTCAACAGCTGCACAAAAATGTCAACAAACAAATTATTTGCTCTTTGGAGGGATGAAATAATAGAAATGTCATTCAAAGCAACTTTCAAGCAGGCCCACCGTACCGCAGAGGAAGCTGAAGCGTGTTTGTAATTCAGCCATCTTGCTATGCAATTTGCCCGATTTGTCACGCCTTATGTAGTATTTTAACAAACAATTACTTACTTACTTAAGGTGGCACTACAGTTCGGGAAGGACCTGGGCCTCAACCAACATGCTTCTCCAGCCAGTTTGCCCCTATCTCCAGTTTTATGGTTGGTTTAGGCCCTGTTCCCACCTGCGAGCGTCACTTTAGTCACGGTCTTCCTCTACCGTCTTGTGGAATTGGATGGATTCGAAGGCCTTCCGGGATGGAGCGTTATTGTCCATCCGGTCTTCATGACCCATCCACCTAAGCCCTGTCTTTTGAACAGATCAGTTTCGCTGTACAGCCTGTGAAATTTGTCGTTGTATCTTCTTCTCTATTCTCCATCTATGCAAACGGGAATAAAAACCATGCGAAACATTTTTCTCTCGAAGCATCCAAGGACTTTCTCATCTTTCCTTTAACAATTAAACACAAGTCCCAGCACCATAAATGAGAATAGGGATAGTGAGTGTCTTATACATAGATGATAACTTAGATGCTCGAGAAAGAACTTTACTACGGAATTGCCTTGTCCAAAGAAATAGTGATTTGCAATAGTTTTTATCCTTAAGACTTTAGCGCTGAAACGGGGCCTTACTAAACAAAGTCCTTACTACCTCAAAGTTAAAGCTGTAATAAAATTTGTAATTTATTTATTTGTTAAAAATTACATTACGGCAGATCATGGAAAAACCAAGGTGACGTTTTGTAGAAGACGTCAATATTTAATGTCCTTTTTTTTATTGACAGAGCATACTTAGTCTTGCTCTCATTGACTACTAAGCCCATCATCTCATTGGCTCTCAAAAACGCGCCAATTACCAATCATTCTTCATTCTACACAAATGGACAAGTTTGACAGGGATGCCAAAACTTGACATTTCTCTGTAAAATCTTCCTTATAGATGCTGTCTAGTCTTTAACTTTTTATTTGCATTCTGACACAAATGGAATTTTGTAACTAGGCATTTTTTGAAATGCCATTTAAACTTACCCCGAACAAAATTATCACTTAAAGTACTATTCACATGAGCACGACCAACGACCAACGAATGAACGAATATTCGTCGATTTTGACGTTTCTTTCACATGAGAGTTTTTAATTCGTCGCGAATGAAGCCACAGCCGAACACCATTCACCACCGAAACCAAAATAAGAATGATTTTTTAGGTTAAATACGTGATTATTTTATTCGTTGCGAGTGTGGATTATGTGGAACGCGAATAAAGTTTGAAAGTTCGTATCAACTATAATTTTTTTCGCGACGAATAAATTTGTTTTCTTAAATTGGTCGTTGGTCGCGCTCATATGTGTCCATATAATTGAAACAAAGTTCACTTTGTAGTTCTATACCTTGATGTTCAAATGATAGCGTGTGCATTCAAGAGGACACAAGCGTCCACAGGTTTTTCTCAAAACTTACCTCTGTCTATCAACTCCTACTCTCACCTCCCCGCGGTGAACATTGGGTGCCTAGTACCTCAACTGGAGATTGGGTTTTAACCCCAGTGGAAAGTTGTTGGGGGCAGCAAACGAGAGATGTGGGGGGAGAGGTGTTTCCACTAAGGCACCTCTCCTTATCCAGACGGCATCGGACGAATTCTCGAGATGGAATCATCAGTTGCAGTAAGGTTGAACTACTTAGTGAACACCTTATAGGGCTTCTTCGACATATTCGGAGCCCAGGCTTGTAAGGAGCGGTTTATCCGGCTCCCCGTCCTTGGAGATATATTAAGGATCTGGCCCTCCAGGTTGGGGGTTGTGCAGTCGGGGTGACTTCCTGGCCACGTAAAAAATACCTTTAGTTGCGAAGCACCAACATGCCTGGGATACGAACGGATTCACTGTTGACAACCGACGCAAACGAAATAAGGACAACGAACTTCGAATCTGTACGTGGAATGTTATTTCCCTTAACAGACCACGTGCAGCCGAACAATTAGCGGAAGCCCTAAACTGCTGCAAGGCAGATATTTCAGCCATCCAAGAAGTGCGATGGGATGGACCGGGCAAACGCAAACTAAAAGACTGCGATATCTACTACGGCGACTGCTACCGAGAACAAAGACAACGTCTATTTGGGTGTGGATTTGTTGTTGAAACTAGACTCAGGCAAAAAGTCATGGAAATCTCCTGATCAACAAACCGTCAACCAGATTGACCACTTTGCGATCGACGCACGACACTTCTCCAGTATACAGGATATCCGAACATTCCGAGGTACCAACATTGACTCGGACCACTACCTCGTTGTAGCCAAGGTACGGCTACGGATATCCGTACATTAGACAGCTAGAATCGCAAGGACTGCCATGTCCTTTTGCGATCGAGTCTCTAATAAACTCTTCAGGAGTCCTAATGTGACTGCATTAAGCATTGAAAACCAGTGGCAACATTGACTTGCAGCCATCAGAGATGCCGCCTCTGAAGTGTTAGGTTTCACACGGCCACTACGGAGAAACCCCTGCTTTGACGACGAATGCCGGCAAGCGCACGCAGCGGAACAACAGGCATATAAAATGGTGCTGCACAGGAGGACCAGAGCTGCTCGCAAGTCGCAAGCTCTACGAGCAGAAGAGGAGAGAGAAACACCGACTTCTTAGATGGAAAAAAAGAGAGCATGAGAAGCGCGCCATCGAGGAGATAGATGGATGTCACAACAGGAATGAGGTTCGTAAATGTTACCAACAAATTAAAAAAAACCTCCCAAGGGTACCAGCCACGAACCGAAGCCTGTAAAGACGATCAGGGGAACATCGTAGTAGAATTGCAGTTGATTTTGAGAATATGGGAAGACCACTTCTCCAAATTATATAACGGCGATGACGAACCGAATTCCGCTGAAGTCAAACGAAGCTGCAAAACGAAATTGTTGTCCAACTATTCAAAGCAGCATCTGCAAAATATGGTCGGAAGAAAGCATGACCGATGATTGGAATCTCAGCATAATATGGCCGATACATAAGAAAGGAGACCCTCTAAACTGCGCCAACTACAGAGGCATCAGTCTCCTTAACATTGCGTATAAGATCCTCTTTGCCGTATTATGTGAACATCTGAAGTCGGTAGTCAACAACCTGATTGGTCCTTATCAGCGGGGCTTCAGACCAGGAAAGTCCACTATCGACCAAATATTCACACTACGGCAGATCTTGGAAAAAACCCAGGAACTTCAAATCGATACCCACCATCTCTTTATCGATTTTAAAGCCGCGTATGACAGCATCTATAGGGAAAAGCTCTACCGAGCAATGTCTAGTTTTGGCATCCCTGTCAAACTTATCCGTTTGTGCAGAATGACGATGGAGAATGCACGCTGCTCTATCAAGGTCGGAAAAGATCTCACAGATGCATTTCATGTCAAAAAAGGTTTTAGACAAGTCGATGGCCTGTCATGCGACTTCTTCTACATCGTTCTGGAAAGAATTGTGCAAAACTCAACCGTCAACACTAGATGCACAATCTTCGAAAGGTCGAAAGGTGATTACTTGGATACGCAGATGATATTGACATAATTGGAAGATCAAAGTGTGATGTCAGTGGAGCGTTTTTGAGCATTGCGATCAATGAGGGCAAGACCAAGTATATGCTGTCATCAAAAGGGACATTACACAACGACGTGTTGGACAAAACGTCACCATGGACAGCTATAACTTTGAGGTAGTTAAGGACTTTGTTTACCTATTGACACAGACAACGACACCAGCGTTGAAATCAAACGAAGAATAACTCTTGCAAATCGCTGCTTCTTTGGGCTTAGAAGGCAATTGAGAAGTTAAGTCCTCTCTCGAGCATCTAAAATTGCCATCTATAAGACACTCATCATCCCGGTTCTAATTTATGGCGCTGAGTCCTGGACCCTGTCAAAGAAAGATGAGAGCGTCTTAGAATGCTTCGAGAAACTGGAGACAGCTAGCTGGGGACCAAGCTGGCTGCAGACGCATGTTGGTTGAGGTCAAGGTTAAGTTATATTATTTATAGAATTTCCTTACAAAATAAGCATTATTGCTTTTTGTTTTTTATTGACAGAATATGGAAGAGAAAAAAATAACAAAAAAAAGGAATTTTTGGGGGAGCTGCGTGGTAACGGAAAAAAATTGCGAGAAATAAAAGCCCTGGTGACTATTGGCGGCCCTGGTGGTTCTTTTTTGATCCTACAGAGTTTCAAACGCTCTTTGTTAAGCTAGGAACCATAATTCACTATGGCTACTGGCGTGAAGACCCAAAGGACGAAAAAGACTTGATCGTAGTTCGTAATGACGTTTCAAAGGGATGGGTCTTCGACGCTTTCGCAATTCAATCACAAGGGTTTTAGAGACATGAGAAGAGCGATAAGTTCAATTGTGGAGGAGAATAAGTATGAAAGAAAATCTCTGGTGGAGGCTAAGTCGCAGCGGGCAGGACAATTTGCGCCAAAACATTCCACAATGTGGGAGTCGTTGCTCCAGTGGGCTATCGCATCTTCATGGACGGTGATACCAACATCAAGAAGGTGCTTTAGATAAGCCAGACGAGCCCTCAAAGGCAGAAACTAAAGAGATAGTAATGAAGCCATTACTATCTCTTTAGGCCATAAGGGCCTACATGAAATCGTTCAGAATCTTCTCAACCTTGCCTATAAGTTGCTCGTGTAAATGTTTGGTGTAAAAGATTTTCGGGTTTTCCAAAAATGTTTGCACAAAATTTGGTTTTGGGTTTGGTGTGAAAAGGCTATTAGTCTAAAATTAAGAAATGTCAAATAAAATGCACAAAAAATACACTTGACGTTAAGGTGTGGTTCACATTCAAAATCGGCTAATAAAATTTAACCACCCTTTTTATTCTTGACGATGACGGTGCAGATTAGGAGTGCAGTATGCTTCTATGGGCAAAAAAGTGCATGTTTCTGTTGTTTATTAGGCGTTTTTCTTTAAATGCTAAAAGCGGAGAATTGAATTGTCAAAAAAGATCTGTGTTTCTTTTTTTGCTCAGAGATATCAGAGAGTTCGATTAGTGCTACTTTTTTCAATCAGGAGTGCGCTCTATGATCTCTGTAAAAAATGACTAAGCAAATGTAGTGTAAAGTTGAGCATGGCTGACTTCACGTTTGTTTCGCGTGGTCTGATCAAACTCTGCTTAGAGCGTAATCGAAGTGCTGAGGCAGAGCAGAACACTGGCTCTGGTTATAAGTTATAAGTTTTCTGCACTGCCTTTTGAAAACTGTCAAATTCAGCTAATGTATTTTGTTAACAAAGCTGAAGAGTTTTTGTTTGTTTCTTTAAACACACTAAACTTAGCAACTACTGATCCGACTTGAAAAATATTTTCAGTGTAAGATAGTCAATTTATTGAGAAAGGTAATAGGTTGTATAACTTTAAGACTAATAAAAATATGAAAGCTGCGAGCGCTGCGGAAACGGAAAGTTTTGCTAAAAAAATTAATGACAGTGTTGTCCCTCTTTTAAAATAAATAAAACTTGGAAAGAAGTAAGTAAAAAACTAATAAAGAAAAATGTATTCCATAATTTGATAACCCTTTTAAAATTGTATTTTTTATTTAAACATATATGTAAGTTTAATTTTATTTTCCCTGAATTTAATTTGTTTTCTTCTCTTTAGTATCTGACGTAAGACGGTGCTGCTTGAATTTTTCCTGACAGTTTTCATGAACCAGCACTGGTCTACACTTCTCTACACTAGAAACAATTTTTTTTCACCTCATGGTAGGTATGTCAAAATTGACATTTGATTTCCTTCCCAACCTACTCTACCGGATTCTCATATACTTTGTAACAAAGTTTAAAAATTGGGATGTCTATCCTACCTTATTTAATGCACACCCAGCTTCACAAAATCAAAGTTAATCTTGATCTAACTCACCTTTTGTGGTGAATTAACTAAGTAAACCAAAGTTAACTAAAATTAAAGTTATCTTCTTTTTTGTTTCTTCTTTATAATTAAAGTTAGATATAAAGCAAAATTGTTGGTAAAAATAAAGTAACTAAATATAAGAATAAGTTAATCGATTTATCGAACAAAAATAAAAATGTTGCACACAAAACATCCAGTTCGCCAAACAGTATACATTAACGATGATTGTGTACACTCTCTCTCTCGAACTTATTTTATAAAAGATTTTATACAATAATACATTTTGGATAAAACTTAATTTTAAATAAATATAAATCTATTTCTTTAATTTTGTATATAATGTAGGACTTAAGCCTTATTCGTTGAATTGGCTCCAGATGGTATTGGTGGTGGAGGAACGTCTGGAACGTCAGCATTTTTATTTGGTGAACCATTTTTTATACTTTCCAATGGAACTTGAGTTGTGACTTCTGTTGGTGGAGCTGGTGCGGGTGTGGTAGGTTCGGGTTGAGGTGGTTGTGGTGGAATTATTGGTGCCTTACTAGGTTCTGGCGTAGGTGGCGCTGGTGTTGTTTGGACAGCTGCTTCAGCTCCAGCACCAGAAATGCCAAAACTATTGTGTGGGAAATAATCGTAGGGAGGTAGAAAGTGATCTTGGAAACGATTGTATGGTTCATAGAGCACGGGGAAGTTCTGATATGGATACGGTGAGAAGTTCAGGGGTAATGGCTGACGATTTCTCTGTGGTGGGTAGGGTTGTAGTGGAACTAGGCTTGGTGGCAGACCGAATTCATTCAACGGAATCGGAAGTTTTTCGCTTGGTTGAACTTGTGGGGGCTTTGGTTCTTGAATGGGAATTGGAGCGGATTCGGATGCTGGTGCTGATGGAGGAGGAATGACTTCGTTTTGGCTTGGAGGTTCTAGCTCTGGGCCTGATGGTGGGCCAGAGGGTGGAAGGGAAGGTGAGGGTCCAGATGGAGGCAGCGATTCGGACGGACCAGATGGTGGCAATTGATGCTCTTCAGGTGTAGGGTATTCTTGTGGGAATTGAGGTTGTGGAGGCTGGTAACGTTGTGCTGGCAAGCCTGGCTGCTGGAAAGGATATGGTAGCTAAAAAGCAAACATAAACATAAGTATTTGGTTTGATTATAAATGTTGGATTTTCTTACTTGACTTCTCGGTGATAGACCTGGCACTATAGGCGGAGCAAACCTTAACAGTGAGTTACTATAAAGTCCATATGGATTATACGGCCCATATGGGTAACTGGCAATGCCTGTTTCATGAATAGTGGGTTGAATCACGGGATATGCTCTACTTGAAGTGAGATTTTCATCGGTGGTAATGAGGGCATTGTATACTTTTGGTGTTCGTCTGAGGGCAGCTCCACAGCTTGAGTAACAATTTACCACAATAAACAGGGCAACTAATATCTGAAATTAGAGAAATTGTTTTAATGCGAGATGAAACTAAAAAGTAATAATGTTGAAACTTTTTAATAGATATTAATATTTGAAAACATCCTAAAAAGTGCCATTTCCTATACTACACAAATTATGAACGTCTTATTTACAAAACTAGGAGAAATGGAACTCATTTGGCTCTGAAACCATTTTGCTGAATTAAGAGGTCAATCTCTTAGTTCTCCAAAGTACTGTCAAAAAATGACTACAGATGGGACTACATTCGTTTAGTTCATCTTCTGTCAAAATGACAACGACGTAACTGCAATGTCCTCAAACTTGACATTTAAAACGTCAATTATATGTATTTAAACAAAATTCTCGTCATCACAGGTGAACTTGTTTCTTTATTCTTATCAAAAGTTCATACCTCATTCAAAATTGTCAATCCAAACAATGGAAAATTCTATTTTAACGTCAATTTTGTTACAGCATGCGGTTGTTATAATATTATGTGGTCAAACGACATTCTGTCCAACTTAGTTGGCTTATTTGCTGCACGACTTAGTCATGGCATTTGAATATTAATCATGCGTAAAGGTTGTCTTTTGTATACCTACCTTACCTTCATGTACCTATAATTCTTTACATGTGCCCCATAAAAGGGAGAGGGGTTTGGTTGCACATGCCGATGGATACCTACATTACATATATCTATCGAAATGCAGGAACTATTTATGCATACATCATATGGAGTTAACGTAGGCATGCAATAGCTCACTCAAACAGATCTAAGTGCCAAATGGAAAGTGACAGGCTATATTGTATAAAATCCAACTAAAGTGCTCTTTCTTGATTCATTGTGTTCTTTTAGATATTCTAATGCAGCAGTACTCAAATAAATGTATACGTGCAAATGGAACTCAAGACTGCACCGAATATAATTATTATTGGAGGAATGGGCTGGCTGGACATTGAGTCTTGAAGCATTTACATAACATAGGTTGGTCGTTGGTCGAAACAAAAATTAACTTTGGCAAATAAGTATACGTGCGAGTAGCTAGAGGTTTTGTAGTGTAATTGAAAATGTGCCTTAACGAGTTGTAATTGTTGTTTTTTCAATTTAATTTGGTACAAGGTTGGACTGTCAGAATATAATGTGCTTGAAAGACACAATGCAGAACATTCTGCCGAGAGCATTAGACTCCCAACCAAGGTACATTTACTTAACATTATATTGTTTATCTGACCATAGAAGAAGTACATAGGCGTAACCAATAAATGAGTTTTTTAATTAATTTTATTAGAAACAAATAAAGAATTTAAATGTTTGATTAAACTGTCAAAAGTTGGATAAAGTTGAACAAAACGTATGTAGGTTTTCATATATTTTGGACGGAAGCATTAAGATAATGAGATAAATAATAATTCCTTTCGATTTATTGTTTAAGAATTGATTCCTCAAAGAGCGTTATGTTAAAATATCGTATGTCTGGAATGAAAAAAAGTGGTCTCGCGCAACCATTAAACAATTTAAAAAATTTGAATTTAATTTTCCCATATAGATATAAAAATTTCTAACGATCGAAATAAATTCCACGATGCAATATGGGTGGTTCATCTTGTTTTAAATCGTAAGTTCTTTTGACAATGACAGTGTTTTCCTAGTCCAAATTTTGACAAAAAGTCTGTGTCGGTACCGTACGGAATGAGCGCTTACGCTTGAACAACGATAGGACATATTGAATAAAATCAAAAAAGAAGTTAGTGAACACTTATGGTTCCAGTTGTGATACATCAATTAACAAGCATTAATTCGCCATCGATTCAGGAGTTGAAGATACGTGAATATCCGCTTTCTTTTTGTTTGCAGTTCAACCCTGCAGAAGCTTAATGTAAATAGGCAACGATTTTTTTAACGAGGTGAATTTTCATCTTTTTAAAATTCTGACGTACTAACTAGATATTAACTTAAGAGTGAATCCTGAAGTCTACATTAGCGAGTAACAGCTATACCACGTTCGGTCGTGCCGACTTTGACATTTTGAATGGAAACAATGGACTCTTATGACACAATCTGAAATGTTTCCTCAAGATTTTTGATCGCTGTAAATCCCAAATATCTTAAGCTCGAGCTCAACACCCGAATATATCCGTTTTTTTTTTGTCGGGATTTGACAGCTGACAGTTGTGCTTTATTTTATTTCAGAATCTGTGTTTAGCAGCAGACTGTTGTTTGATTTGATTTGAAGTAAATTTTCGTCTCAATGCCGATTTGAAACTACATTTCGTTTTACAAATTCTTCCCTGGAGAATTTCAAGGGAACAATTGCTGAACTAACTACTGGGTACCGCAACTTTTAACAATCAAATCCGGACAGGCTCCAATGTATCATAAAAAGCTTCGGCTTCGCCTGACGTTTAAGAGTTCAGCCATAGGAATTTAATGCATTCTAATACAATGAAGCTTCGACCTCACGTTTCATTTGACAATCGTAAGAAAATAACGCAATGTTACGTAATTTGACTCCAAACGGAAGCTCTACATAGTTAAAATTTTCTGAACATTTGTTTTGTCTGACAGCCTAACAGCTGTAAAAAAGTCAACAAACAAAATACATTTGTTTTTGGAGGGATTCTCATTGGTTATTACAGGATGTGTAAGCTACTTCCGCGATAAATTTAATTGTTTCGTTTTCAAAACTAATTTCTTTTTTTTATTTTGAGAAAAAATAACAGCTGCTAATGACAGAAGTGCCATTTTAGAAATGTCATATTGGAAGTGCCATTCAAAGCAACCTCAAAGAATGTCCAACAGACGAAGCTGAAGCATGTTTGTGTTTCAGCCATAATGGTCTCTAAACAGCTTCGCAGCTATTTACAGCTGAAATACAAATGCCTCAGACAACGTGGAATGAACAAACATTCGTCCATTTTGACATTTTGTTCACATGACATTTTTTAGTTTCAATACCAAGAAAGATTTTGAGGTTATTCGCGTGCGAAAAATTAATTCATTCCAGTGTAGATGGTATGTGGAACGCGAATAGAGTTTGACAGTTCGTAACAACTAGATTGCAATAAGTGACGACCAATTGATTTTTTAATTTCACTTATTTGAGCAATTAAAACGCAAATATTAATATCTTAACATGTATTTAATTAAGTTTTCTACGATTTTGTCTAGTTTTTGTGAAGGATTTAGACCTATTAAATGTTTTAAATCAAATTTGTTTTTTTTTATTCGCCGGTCGTAGGTCGCTCTCATGTGAATAGTCCTTAAAGCATCTTGCACATGAGCAACGAACTGTGAATGTTCGCATAACTTTTCTTTCACATGGGCTTTATTTCTATTCGCAGACAGCGACGAATTGCCAATTTATAATTACCCTTTTCGACAAACAAAACAGGAGTGGTATAATTTTGAGGTTAAGTTGAGGGCAAAAAATTTACTCTTTGCAGCGTGGATGGTATGTGGAACACGAGTAGAGTTTGACAGTTCGTAGTAACCACACTACAATTCGTTACAACCAAATAGTCTTTACAAAATTGTCTTGTTTTGGAGAACAAAATGCAAATGTTATTATCCTAACATAAGTGCCAATTGGTTTTTTCGTCGTTAATCGCTCTCATGTGAATAGTCCTTAAAGCATCTTGCACATGAGCTACGAACTACGAACTGCGAACTGTGGACGTTTGCATATTTTGACTTTTCTTTCACATGAACTTTATTTCTATTCGCAGACAGCGACGAATTGAATCACTCTTTTCTCCAAATTTTCCTCAACCGTGATATAATTTTGAGGTTATGTTGCGCGCGAACATTATTTTCTTTGCAGTGTGGATGATATGTGGAACGCGAAGAGAGTTTGACAGTTCGTAGCAACCTCAGTGCAGTTCGTTACTACTAAATTATTTTTAAAAAAATGTCTTATTATAGCAAACAAAATGCAAATTTTATTATCCTAACATTAGTGCCAATTGGTTTCTTATACCGCTAGTTGATGTTTTACCCCCCCCCCCTCTCTGGAACCTGGTAGTAAATGAAATCCTGTGTTGTATCACAATGGTCCATTAAATTGGCATAAGTGTGTCCTACACCATCACGGACATCCACTTTAAGCAGTATTCACATGAGCACGAACAACGGATGACGAATGATTTACAATGTGAGTTTATTTACGTTTGAAGACATATTTCCACACAAATTCTTAACAAAACGATAGCAATATAGTTTCTATTTGATTTATGATGCATACTTTTACTTTTCAATATCATATATTAATATATTTAAGAAAACAAATCTATTCGTCGCGAAAAAACTTGTACTTGATACGAACTGTCAAACTTTATTCGCGTTCCACATTATCCACACTCGCAACGAATAAAATAAACTTAACCTAAAAAAATCATTCTTGTTTTGGTTCATTTGCGACGGATTAAAAACTCTCATGTGAAAGAAATGTCAAAATCAACGAATATTCGTTCATTCGTTTTTTCGTGCTCATGTGAATAGTGCTTTAACCTAGCCGAAAACTAAGAATTCCTAATGTTAATAATCTTTCAAAAAACCTTGTCAGATTTTCTACAGATTGTGTGTGAAGTAAGATTTTGTTTGTTATTTTGAAGTTGTACCGTTGCATGGGGAAAATCCGGTAAATTCAGGGTATGTAAATATATAAAAGATGCTGCCCTAAAATTTTGAACAAAATATTGTTAAGGGCTGAGCACTCTAGCCATTCAAAATTTGAAATCCTTTTCATTAATAACATAACAATGCATTTAAACCCGTCTAACCAGTGAGAAGACTAAATCTCGAAAAAGCTTCAATTAATTTGAAATGTTCAATACTAAGTTGTCTTATGGATTTAAGAAAATAACTAAAAGTTAAAGTAATCGATTGTGACTTTAATGTCAAGTGATAGTATACGATGATAAAATAAAATTAGCAACTTACTTAATTGGCCTCAACATTTTATTTTCTTACTTACAAAATAAAAATATTAAATAATAATAATATTTAAGTTTGACAGTTCAAGAGTTAAATGTGAACGAACTTTTTTGACGTATCATAACTTTATCTCACTCCCACTTCGTGGTTAAAAAGAAGA
Source organism: Eupeodes corollae (assembly GCF_945859685.1). Taxonomy (NCBI): domain Eukaryota; kingdom Metazoa; phylum Arthropoda; class Insecta; order Diptera; family Syrphidae; genus Eupeodes; species Eupeodes corollae. Next base: position 18,135,308 of record NC_079147.1, on the reverse strand, counting down.
AAAGAACAAGTTCGTTCACCATGTTTTAGCTTTTACACGACGACTCTTGGGTCATAAATCGCGGATATTAAATCTTTCTTTTTCTTTCCAGATTCAAAAGTCATCGAGTTATAAAATACACGTCATGTATTTGCCACTGTTGTAAGTGGCTACCTTGACATTATTTCACAAATGTAAGTACCTGTTCCTTAATCTGTTGTACCATAAATTTCCTTCCAAGAAATGATCATAAATCTAGTATCGTGGCAAATCTATTGCAAAATATTACAAGACTCCATTTACTATATTGTAGTATCTATGCGGAGTTATAAAAATGTCAGTTTGTATAAACGAGGTGTTGTTTTTATTTTTATTTAACTAACTCCAAAGAAACTTAAAAAGTTGTTTGTGTCTATGATGGAGTAACTAAATCAACGAATAAAAATTAACTCAATAGCAAATAATGTTCAATCAAGTTTTACTACATTCATGTTGGAGAAGTTGCAACAATTTAAATTGCATTCAATGATGTATTTTGGTCTATCGTCTCGTATGGATTCAATATGTGGAAATATCTTGCACCAGACTCCATAGGAAAGGAACACCTTCACGTTTTCCATGTTTGATTTACAATGTAATCAAATCCTCAAACAGAAATGCAAAATCAAATCACAGGTGAAAATCAAAGTGATTGGTGAAAAATCATTCACTCAAATAATCAAGATGAAAAGTAGTCTTCCTGGTCCAAAAAAGTTGAAGGATCACTTTCTCACTTTTTTCTTCTGTCAGATGCTTCTTTTCTCTTGGTCTCGGTTAATTTATGTGTAGCTTTCATTATTATCATTCCTATTCTAAGAATGAGTCTTGTCTTGGTTGCTGTTGATAAATTCTCCGACGACGACGTCTTTGGGGATCTATTTAAGCGTGTTTATTTCACTGATTCACTTAACCTATCTAACTCTCTGAATTACCAATGATAACTTACAATTCCTCTGCAAGTCTCCACGGCTAAAAAAACTGATTATCACTCAACTTGCAACAAACAGATCCAACATGACAGATGACAGTAAGTGAAAATAATTTGTACGTATGTTACTAATGTCAGTAACTTTTTGTGCTTTTTATTTCAAATCTAAAAAACAAAACATGATGAGATGAGAGAGTCTACAGCAGCGTTTCTATACGATGCGGTTCAGTTGTGAATTGTGATGCGCTTGAGGAAAAGAAGAGTCCTAATGATGGCAATCACATCATTAAGCGTGTACTCTTTACACAGATTCTTACACGTTATCACGTTCGTTTTTACGTCTTGAGTATAATAGAAATGAGAAAATAACCCCATCACCATCAGATAGACATCATCAGCAGCGACTGGCGCTGGCTGAAAGTAGAAGAACAACACCAATTCTTTTTAGGTGATGCTTGAGTCGGGCCGTATTAGCTTGGAAGAGGCCTCAGGATTTACAACCTGCACTACTTGTCAAATTGAAGGACGGTGGTGTTAAAATTGCAAATTTTTAAATATAAAAGTTTGACACTTAAAAAAAACTTCTATTTATTGTGCACGAAGGAGATAGAGATGAAACGTCAAAAGGGATTATTATGGCATGCAATTCGAATATTCCAGGTAACTTTGATTAACAATTTAAAGCGGCCATGTTGTTTTATCAACAACCAATTAGAAATAAATAGTTGCAAATAAAAAAATTGTCTTAAGTTGTTACTTCTGAAGAAAAGATTAAAAGAAGAAAGTTTAAAACGATGAAGATACGTTACGTACGTCAAAAATACAATTCAACTCACGAGTACAAATGCCCAATCAAACAAACAAGTTCCACAAAGTGAAATTATTGATCCAAACTTCTTCAAATAGGATCATTACTGAAAATTTAATTGTTGCAGAGTAATAAAAGGCATTTCTAAGTTATGCTACGAAAAACCACTTATTTGCAGTCGAGCTATGAAAAGGTCATTGTTAGCCTGTTTTGTGAGATTTTTTCAGATGAATTTTTCATTTTCATACATTGGGAGTAAATGGTTTATGAACTTATTTTTCGTTGTGCCGTACACTTGAGTTGCGAAAAGTGTTAACTTCCTTACAGTGCTTAACTGAACGCCAATAGTGCTCCCACACAAACTGGTAAACAAAATTAACCAACCTGTTCATCTACTTTGTTCATTTATCACCGCCATGACATGTTTTATCGATTTTCCAGTGCTCTGTTTGTTTTTTTGATTTTGTTTTGATGTTGTTGACTTTGTGGTTGAAATGTCAAAAGTGTGATTCCACAAATTGGAAACAAAATAAATGGCAGATTGTTCTGATTTTTCCAGTGTAAAAGCCTTAAGATTAAAATGTCAAAAGTGTGGACTTTAATTTTCACTTAAAGATGGAGGAGTTTTTCATATATTGCGACAAGTGTTATCTTGCTTACAGTGTTAAACTGAACGTCAGTAGTGCTTCCACACAAACTGGTAAACAAAATGAACCAAACTGTTCATCTGCTTCGTTCATTTATCACCGCCATAACAGGTTTTATCGATTTTGTTTTGATGTTGTGAACTTTGTGAATGAAATGTCAAAAGTGTGGACTTTAATTTTCACTTAAAGATGGAACTTAAATTTCCCCAATCCGAATTAAAAATAAAGCTGTACAAAAATGAAAAGTGCGGCCAACGACCAACAACTGACGGATGAATGAATAAAAGTGATTTTTTTTACAATTTATAAACCTAATTTATGTGCGAATTGTAAACAAAAAGATAAAAATATAGATTAAGTTAATTAAATAACTAATTAAATTAGCTTTTTCATTGCCAATTTAAGAGAAATTTGAGAAAACAAATGGTTCATCGGGAATTGAAATCTGATTGAAACGAACTGTCAAATTCAATTAGGGTTCCACATACGATCCACACTTCACTGAATAAAATGTTCACGAACGTCTTAAGCTACAAATTTCATTCTAGGATTTGTTGTGCATCTATAAAGACGAATTAAAAAAAAGATGTGAAAGAAATTTCATAATGGACGAATATTTGTTCATTCGTTGGTAGCTCTCATGTGAATAGAATAAACTGAGCTTCAATGTTGCTTCCACCAAATGGAAAAAAAATTAACAAAGTCTGCCCATCACTTTTGTTTATCCGTTATTTTTGGATTTCGTTTCTTGTGGACTTTGTGAATGAAATGTTAAAAGTGTGAGCAAGTTCATACAGCTATAGGAGAAAGAGTTGAGTTTTACACGGTGCTTTCACAAACTGGAAAAAATTAATCCAATTGTTCATTCATTTCCATCGCAGATTGTTTCGATTTTTCCAATGACCTATTCTTTATTTTTTTTTTCAAATTTTGTGGATTGCAAATTTTTTTTTCGCTCTGTTCGCAGAACTACCTTAAGCACATGAGCTACGAACTTCGAACTGTGGATTTTCGCATATTTTGACTCTTCTTTCTTATGAGCTTTATTTTTATTCGCATACAGCGACGTATTGTCAATTTATAATTACTCTTTTCAATAAACAAAACAAGAGTGGTATAATTCTGCAGTAAAAATGAATGCGAACAATTAATTCGTTGCAGTGTGGATGGTATGTGGAACGCGAATAGGGTTTGACAGTTAGTAGCATCCACACTGCAATTCGTTACTACGAAAAAGTTTTTAAAAAATTTCTCGTTTTAGAGAACAAAATGCAAATTTAATTTTCGTAACATTAGTGTCAATTGGTTTCTTATAATTTAATTGTGTTTTTGTTTGAAATTGACTTTTTGAAATGTGTAAAATCACGATTGTTCGTCCATTGGTTCATTCATTGTTCGCTCTCATGTGTAAGGCCCGTAGGATCCTCTTACAAGCTAATTCATGTGTTGGCAGCTGTGGAATGAAATGCCAAAAGTGTGGACTTCAATTTTGACTTAAAGATACAACTCGTAACTGTCCACACGTAAAACTGTACACAAAAATGGCGGCCAACCACCTACAAGCGGCAGATGGATGAATAATGTGATTTAAAACAATTTATAAACCTAAATTCTGTGCAAATTGTGAAAGAAAATATACAAATATACATAAGTTAATGTTAAGTTAATTAAATTAGCTTTTTTATAGCCAAAATATTAAATTTAAAAAAACATATTGTTCTTGGCCAATTGTAACTAACTGTCAAAGTGAATTGGAGTTCAACATACGATCCACACTTTAACGAATAAAATATTCTTTCTAGTCTTTCAACAATTCTCACTTCCATCGGAGATAGTTTAAATTTTTACATTTGCAATCCACAACATTTGAACGAAATCCAAAAAAAAATTAGGAATATATTTATTTTTTTGGAATTAATTTGAAAAAAAATTATTATTAGACTTTGTCGATGTTAAATGCAAATAACTTCTAGTAAAAATAAGTTTTAAGATTTTCTTTACAAGCTTATTTAGATACTGATGGCAACTTTGTAAAATGTCAAAAATGTGAACTTTACTTTTCACTAAGTTCCACAAGGACAATTATGCACAAATCTGTAAGAGAAAAATGGTCTTCAAAGCGGTTTACGTAGCAATCTTAATTCCGTTTAAATCTATGTGAACTTTATATCCTTCTGTAACTGCGAATGTAATTTAGCATTAGAAATTTTTGTTCAAGTGAAAGTACTCTATTTGTATTACAATGGCGCCCTAAGTCCACATTCGAATGCGAAACTAAAAAGATTCACATCCAGCCATGTGCCAAAACAATTGCAGATGGAAAGATGGCTCAAATAGCCAACAAATTAGAAGAAGAACCTCCTCAGATCATGATACTGTCTGTTGCAATTATCCACTTAATAAAGCATTTCCCACAGTGTTCCAAACATTCAGCATCAGTCATGAATCATGATGGTTCTCTTTTCTCCCATCAGCATCATGTCTTGGCCTGGCCTGGCCTGGATGCCTGAGTGTGTCGGATCTAAGCCAATCATTAGTCAGACCTACCGACAACTGTATGGTATGGTATGGTATGGCATTTGGAAGCGGATTTTACGTAGATTTGTCTGCTATAAGGCAAAATAACATCGCGTTAGGTCACATTTTGTAGATTGATCATAGATTTAATGTGCGCTTTTTCCACAAGGTTTCTCCTCTAAGATTCGCAGAGTACAGTGTTAGTAGTTCTCACTATGATCTTTTTGTTTATGCGATCTTTACAGTTATGCAAGGCGTTTTAAGATGATCTTTATGGTTTTATGTTTGGGTTTATGTTCCATTATCGCTTTTTAATGTTAACTGGGACATTTAGCCTACAGGAATGGAGGTCAAATGCATCATAATTTCTCTCGATGCTACTGCGCAGGTCGCTTTTTCGCAAACTTAATGATCTTGCAAAACCTAATCGTTTGTGGTGATCTTTGGTAGTTAAGTAGTTAACTTTTTTTGGGATGTATCGTTAAGATGCTGAATCAGATAAAGTATCTAAGAACCGCATAAATTTGAATTGTGAATAATGAATTGTAAGGGTAAAGTCCTAGTGAGTGGAGTTTTATACCAAAGGTTGGCTATAGTCATCAGGTAAGCCCAAGGTACTTATTATTCAAATAATCATACATTTGTATATGTATGAATACTCTGATCGTGTTTCTATTGGATCACGTAGTCGGTGTTGACGCGTTGTCGGTTATAAAGCGGAAGTTATTGTTCAACTTGCTAGATAAAAAAAAAATAATCTGATCTCGTTTCGATTTCGTTTGGCGGCACGATCGTTTTTTTTTTATTAAAGGCTTTTAAGTCTCAACCATCTCAAGCCTGCTTTATTTGAGATTTTCTTCAGCTTATATAGATATTAACTTTATAAGTCCGTATAGGTTCAAAAAACCTGTGTGATGGGGTGGGGTCCCCTTGGGGTGCAGCTTATAGATATTTGTATTTTGAATTAAAAAGCATTTGACGCCACAATGAGACCCCCATATACGGTTTAAGTTATGTTGGAGTGAGTTGTGTCTTATTATTTATAAATTGGCCTGAGGTGACAAAAATTAATTCGCAATTGGATAATTACCTTGATACAAATATTGATATACTTTATTCGAATGTAGGTATTTAAAAAAGGAGATAATATTCACACATAATTGGATTAATTTTTATCTTGAGTACTTTGATCGATGGTTATAAGAATTCTATTAATAAAGTTTGAAGTAGAATTAAAATTAAAGCTTAAATGACTTAAAGTTCAAGTACCCGGTCTTTTGGAAAACTACAAAGCTAAACTGACATATTTGTTCTTCAAGATATTGGTGACAAATTTAAGTCGAATTAATAAAGGTAGTCTCAAAGTCTTTTTAAGAAGATTTTAAAATAAAACAGAGTTATATTTTTATATTCCAACGAATTTAGTACAAAATGGGTGCTTTATTTTTAGTACTAAACTAGAATTTAAAGACGGTTTGACATTTAAAAATGATAAAAAGGTTCGTTTACAAACGGTTTAGGGTGCGTTCAGTGGATTTTTATAAAGTAAAATTGGCAAACTGTCAGATAAGTTAAAAGATATAAGTTTATTAAAAGTTGTATTAACAAATACTTCAACATGTTTGACATTTAAGAATGATAAAAAGGTTCGTTTACAAACGGTTTAAGGTGCGTTCAGTGGATTTTCATAAAGAAAAATTAACAAACTGTCAGATTAATTAAAAGATATCAGTTTAATAAAAGTTGTATTAACAAATACTTCAACATGTTTGACATTTAAGAATGATAAAAAGGTTCGTTAACAAACGGTTTAAGGCGCGTTCAGTGGATTTTTATAAAGTAAAATTGGCAAACTGTCAGATTAATTATCAGTTTAATAAAAGTTGTACTAAGAAATAGGAAATTAGACCTTTGTTCCTTTTATTTGGTTTAAAAGAAATGCATTTTTAAATAGAAGTTTAGACGCCAAATTAAATGAGTGCATCGTTCCACGAAAGTTGAACAGTGCGGCATAAAATCGCAACAGTTCAATGACAGTTAAGATCTTTGATGGAAATAAATATTTTTAAACGTCATTGGCAAAACTCAAGAATATTACCTCAACATGTTATTGTACGTTTTGTAATTTGTTTATATTCTGTAATAAATTCTGTTAGAAGCGAGTTCATTCTACTTGGTACGCTTTCTCTGTCAAGCAACAAATCACAAAACTGTCAAGTAAATTGTTATGAATTGTGACAGTCTGTATTGATTGACATTCATGTTCATAGAATACTTTTTACTGTCTAGTTGTTATTCATTTCTTTTTTATAATATTCTAATGAGAGAACAAATAACGCAAAAATAATGCAATGAGTTGATTTATTTTAAATAATAAAAATAATTATTCTATGCAAAAGTTGTTCTTGGTGCAAGAATGTTCATTTAAATGTTATAAATTTTATTATTAACTATGTTATATTATGTATGGTTACACCCAGTGCGTGACGGTTTGTAGTTAGTATTTATAAGCACAAAGCAATATATACAATTCGAAAAGAATGGAGTGTATATTTACTAAGTGCTCTACTTGCAAAAGAATATTTATGATTTTAATGAGAACATTAATTTTAATCACTGCCTATTAAAAATATTTGCACCAATTTTATCTGTCGTATTGGGTTAAATTGAAGTGTGTTTTGAAGTATTATGAGATTTAGATGACAGAACTTTTGGTGCTATTATTTTGGTCAAGTGCATCGTGCTAAATAAAATATTGACGTTTAGATTTTGACAATTTAAGGAACATCCGATTCGTTCTAGCTTCACAGTGTTGGCTTTAGAGCAGGTTGAAAGCAACATCTTTTGGCTCATTTTAGTTTCGATGGATGTGTTAATAAACCAAATTGACAGCGTATCTGTTTATTGTTGAGAAAAAATTGCATTCATAGAGAGTGACAGTTTGGTGCAGATTGTGAAGTTGGCGGTACTTAAATTGACTTTTTTGCCATTAACCCCTAACATAATAGATATTTTGCGCAAGCATATTTTAAATTGCCATCTTGATAATGTTCATTTGCCCCCTCGGCAAGTAACTAATTACAGCTATAGCTTCAGTCAAGCTAGAGGTCTTGGGTTCAATCCCTGCCTGCGAAAAAGTTCTTTTTCCAAATTAGCCGTTCGTACTCTGCATGAAAACTTTAGCTGCCCTCCAGATGTTTTCTACTAAAAAACAAAATACTTAGCACAAAACATTGTCATTAAAATCAATCCGGAATCATTTTTGAATGGCTGTTTAAATGTCTTTTCCTTTTGATTAGAAATGAAAATTAAATACTGATCAATCGAAAAGCAGTCATTCTTCGTTGAAAATTGATTTTTTAATTCTCTAACGGATTTTTTTTGTTACTGAACAGCTGATACTTTTATGTTAAAAAGTGAAATAAATCGTTCCACTGATCTGTGTTTCGATTTCACACAATTCTAATGACAGTTTTCTGTCAGATAACATTTAATCAGGAAGTTCTTTTCAATGACAGAATGTTTTAATGATCACTATAAAGGACCTGTCAAAGGAAAAAATTCTTTAATGGCCCCTTAGTTCATTTTTAGTTTCTCAACGATGAAATTGTTTTCAATCAACAGCTGATTGTTTGTTCACACTTTGGAAAAAAGCGTTCAATTTTGTTTGTATTAAAGCCTGTCAGTCTGTCAGTGGAACTTTAAATAATCAATTCTACCCTCAAGTGCTTTTTTCTAATCAAGAAATGCTTGATACTTTTCAAAAATGCATTATTCCAGTTAGGAAATGTGTATTGACAGAAATTCTCAATAAAAGCTGTAACCACCCTGTTAAAACATTCCAATGATTAATTTCAATGGTGAAGACCAATGACAGCTACAGTTAGCCGCTAAATGTGATGTGAAATTTTTAAATAAGAGAAATTTAAGAAATTATTCACCGTGAAATGCAATCTGGGCCCTATTTCATAAACATTGACAGGTGACACTTCTACAAATTTGTCACACTTATGTGACATGTTTTAATTGCATATCTTATTGACATAAGTGTCAGTTAAATACAACGATAATTTTGTCATTTTCAAAGTATGACAATTTTGTCGTGACTGTTATTATAATCTATCATTTAAAATGCTGTATGTTTACTTCCCAAACGATTTTCCAAGTAAGGCAGTACTGTAAAAGACAAAATAACCTTTCATGCAGTTACTGGTGACAATCTCAAATAGTTGCCCAATGCATTTTCTACAAGCCTCCTTGTTTTCTTATGAGCCCTCAAAAATATTAATAATGCTTCAGATTGTTCAACTTGGTGTGGAAAAACTGGTGCTATCAGCCAACTTTTTCGTCTATATCCGCTGTCTCTTAATATTAAAGCATTTGGAAATGACCTACATTATATTTTCCCAGCTTCGTCGTGCTAATGAGCTTTTCCTAAAAAACCCTATCATCGCGAACGGATCCAGGCCAGCGTGCAGAAACATAAAAAAACTAAAAATTTAGGCCGCATGGAAACGTGGCATTGATTGAGTGGTCACCATTTCTGTCAACAAATGCTGACTCATTATCCATCAACAACGCCAGAAACACAAGAAAATTACCAAAAAGGTATAGACATAATATTTTCCGAAGGCTAGCGGTTTTCTTCCCCCATCCGTCAGACTGCAAAATATTTCGAGGCAACGCTGAATGAAACTTTTAGAAACACCCTGTCCATCAACAACTATACATGGTACTGAGCTCCACCAAACTAGTGTAAAGCACATCAAATTTGAGTCTTAGCGTCAATAGCATGGTTTTTTTTTGTGGGATGCTGGAGGTGCCGAACGATTCTTAACAAAATATATTCTGCTGTAGACTCGACTTTTTTCCTTAAATTGATAATCACTTAATGACGCCAAATCATTGTTTATTCTTTGTCTATAAATTCGAGGTTGGCGTACTTCGAGTTCATCATCACTTTCACTTGAAATTATTATATCAAAATAAAATTGTCACCTTAAGTCCGAAACTCAAGAGCTTGTCACAATTTTCAACTACATTCTGACAAAATTGTAACTTGAACTATTTTTTCTGTTTCATAAAAAAATTTTCCTACAAATTTGTCACGGAATTTGTGACAATTTTCAAGAAATCCCTGAAAATTCATTGTCATGATAATTTTTTTATGATCTGAATTCTTGGCAACTGTGGCAAATTCCCCGGCAATTTTACAAAATTGACAAATTTTTTATGAAACAAAATTGAGACAGTTGTCAGTTTTGTTATTTACAAATTATCACATATCGCACCTGTCAATATTTATGAAATAAAGAACTGTCAAGCTCCATTCGCGTTCCACTTAATTTCTGACCAAATGACACAATTTTAAATGTTTATTTACCACGCAATTGAATTAAAAGTTTGGGCTGAGTTTTTCTAGCTATTTGCATGTATTAATGCCAGGTATAAAGGAGTCTAGGCACTCAAGGAGTTATTAATACCCTTAACATGTTTAAGGTTTATACGCAGTGCAAGCTTTAGGAAAATGAATTGGGAAGGATTAAAAAGGAGATACCGATGTCCATTAGTTTTAAAGTTTTGAATACACGTATCAAAGTTATAGGAAAAAACAGAGCTGGGTAAAGCATTCCACGATGTGCGGTTGAAAAAAGAATCTCTATACTTGATGTGCATTCCTAGAAGTACGAGAATTACGGCTGAATTGTTTGAGGGGGGGGGGATTGTAACTATCTAAGAACACTGTTTATAACGTAATAGTTAAACTTGTTTTGGAGGAATGAAGGTTTTGTAAATTACAGCCAGATCAGAAGGGGTGACAAATTTCTTGCACCGTCGGAGAAATCCTAAGAACCTGTCAGCATTTTTGGCAATATCGAATATTTCATCATTTCATAAAAGGTGATCTGTGATACACCTACCGAGTACTGAAAGTTGATTAGTTTAATGAATGCAAGTGCAGTTCATGGATAGCAGCATCAGGCGTGGGTTACGCTGTAACGACAGGAGAAAGTATCGAGTTTTCGAAGCTTTAAATTCTACACGGTTTTTGATTCCCTATTGTACAATGCTGTCTAGATCAGAATTTAATGAACTTATCGTACGCTGCCGTTGAACTTCCGCATCCAAAGGACAAGGAGGAGAATCTAAAAACGAATATGAAGAGCTGACGGTACTGTAGTCAGCGAAACAGTTTGATGAATTAGAAGTGACAGACAAGAGATCGTTTATGAGTATGAGAAACAGATTCGGAGACAAAACGGAGCCCTGGGGAACACCAGCATTTATTTTATATATTTCAGGTTTGAAACCATCCAATACAACCTGTACAATACCTAAAACACGCATTTATCAAACGCTTTTGAAATATCAAGTGCAATAATCTTTCTTTCTCCAAAACGATATAAAGATTTGTTCCACTGTTCGATGAGATGAACCATGAGATCACCAGTGGACCTATTGCAAGGAAAGCCATACTGCCAGTTATCAAGAAGCTTTCGATCTTCAAGATATTTCTTGAGCTGATAATTAATCAGTGTTTCCATGACCTTGGAAAAAGGGACGTAAGTGCAATCGGTCGGTAATTAGAGGGTGCGGTTATCGCCTTTTTGGGGAACGGCTGGAAAAATGCTGTTTTTCATCGGCTCGGAAAGAGACCTGAAATTCTGAAGTGTAATAACACCTCTTCAGAACAATAAGGGGAAAACTATCCGCAGCAACAAGTTTGTACATTTGAAGGTCTTTCAGTACTCTTGCAACAGCACGAGTGCGAAAGAAAATTTTGTACCATAGAATCGCTCATTACGCTCTCAAGAACAGGAGGACCCAAGACACTATCAGGTATTGTCAAATTAACAGCAAACTGTGCTGCTAGCAAATTGGCTTTATCGATCAAGCTCACATAGGGAGTGTCATTGTGGACAAGCGTTGGAACCGAGAATGACGTAGTGTTTCGTACGTTTTTTACAAATGACCAGAAATTTTTACTACCTTTGGGACATTGTAGTATTTTGCCTTAATTTTTGATCATGCAAAAATTTGGCTCGTCAAATGTGTTTGTTATGAATCTTTCTAGCTTGTTTGAACTTATTCCGGTTTTCCTCAATGGGGTTGGCTTTATAAATCCGGAAACTTACATATCTAATCCTAATAACCTCTTTACAGCTCCAATCAAACCATGAATTTTCTCGGGGTTAAATAGATTTCACCATATTCGGGATAAAATTTCCCATTCCCCAAAGAATTATATTTATAACCATATCTGGACTGGAATCTATTTCACTATCTAGGAAGCATAGTGACCAGTTAAAGTTCCTGAAGAATTCATTGAGACCGTCCCAGTTGGCTTTCTCATATTGCCAAACGGTTCTCATAGGAGTTTTTTCTATAATTGGGTTTTTTAGACATGTGATAATTGCAGATAAGATACCATGGTCTGATGTGCCTAGAGGCGGTAATACACTGATTGTGTTTTTATTAGGGTCAGAGGTAAGAAACAAGTCTAGGGTGTTGGCGGATTGGGCTGCAACGTCAGGGATTCGAGTTGGCTCATCGACAAGCTGAGTTAATTGATTCAACTCAGCAAAGACCTCAAAATACCTTCGTTTCGGTGTTGACTGGCCAGAATAACGAAGCCAAGAAGAATTGTGTACATTGAGGATAATGGGCAACAATTCTTTGAATGGAGTCGGACACAGCATAAAATTCGTTAAAAGTTCAATTTCTTTTCAAAATGTTTATAGATATGAAGACATACAAACTCTATTGGGTATCAAATTCATTCCTTTTAGTTAAACAGCTAAGTGGTCAACTTACAACTATAAACTGTAGAGACTGCCAATAAGCGATTACATTTTTATTTCAGTGAAATGGCCGCCACGGCAACAGTTGCGCACCATATCCTTTTCATAAAAAATTTCATCTCAAATTCGCACATTTGCAGTTGTTATTATTTAGATAACTTCACAATTCCATCTTTAAGGCTGAAACACAAACACGCTTCAGTTTTTTTTCGGCTTCCTCTGTGTTACGTTGGTCCTGCTTCGAGGTTGCTTTGAATGACACTTCCATTCCAATATGACATTTCTGAAATGGCACTTCTGTCATAAGCAGCTGTTATTTTTTTTTTTCTCTAAATAAAAAAAAAAAAATATGAGTTTTTGGAATCGAAAAATTTAAATTATATCGGAAGTAGTTTACACAGCCTATAATAACCCATGGGAATCCCTCCAAAATCAAATGTATTTTGTTTGTTGAATTTTGTACAGCTGTTGAGCTGTCAGACAAAGTAAATGTTCAGCAAATTTGAACTAGAGCTTCCGTTTGAAGTCACATTACGTAACATTACGTTATTTCCTTACGATTGTCAAATAAAACGTGAGGTTAAAGCTTCATTGTGATAGCATGCATTGAATTCCTATGGCTGAACTCGTAAACGTCAGGCGAAGCCGAAGCTGAAGCGTGTTTGTGTTTCAGCTATTATAGTCCTAAGTCGATTTCAGAGCATTGGCAATATACTCTTACCTTTTCTTTCACATGGCCTCAATGAAAATAGATGTTCACTCACAAAAACTTGGTGTTGACCATCAAGAACCCTTTCTCGTAAAATAACATGATCAGAAAACATTATCGGTACCTATATTTTTTTTTTTTAATGACGTTGTTCTTATCAAATGTCAAAAGATGACAGCTCAAAAAAAATTACAGCTACCCAAATTAAGGCCTATTCAAAATCAAACCTCTTTTATATGCGAAATGCAAATCAAATTTTTCAGTGGTAAGTTACTCATAAAAGTTGTCTCATAAAAAATTACTAGATAATAAAAAAATGAGACACACGCAGGCAATCTAACGCGTCTCATCACCATTAACAATTATTAATTTATGGTGTATACATTGAAATCAAATCTATTCAGCACGTGATTTGATTACAACTAATGTATACTGCACCTTAAATCGTCTGTCAATATTAAAAATAATTCCACAAAAATCTTTCTATTGGAAACGGGGTTTGTAAGAACGTAGGTTCTTGTAAATATACAGTGACGTTTCTTATACCTTTAATTGTTCATTATTGGGATGTTTGACATTCAATTGTCACTTTAATTCTAGGTTAGTCTATGATCTGAAGCAACCAGGCATTAATATTACAGATAGTTCAATTATAGTGTAGTACCCGTGGCATGATAGTTAGTGCGTTGGACTGTCATGCAAGGGGTCTTGGGTTCAATCCCTGCCTGTGCCACCTTAATTTAATTAATTTTCGCGGGTACTGCTTCTTGCGAGGAATTGACAAATCCTTCAAGAGTAATTCGTGTCATGAAAAAGTGCTTTCTCAAACTAGCCGTTCGGATTCGGCCTAAAATTGTAGGTCCCTTCCATTCCTGATAACGGTACACGCACACAGGAATGGTTGAGAGTTGTAAGTCACTAGGCCCTGGTTCACAACGGACTGTTGCGCCACCCCATTTTTTGAGTTCAATTATAGTACAAATGATAGTTTTTCCATTTCCATAACTTTTTACATATAATGAAACTTATTTACCAGAAAGTAAAAGCAAAACTAAGTCAACCTTGTCGTTTTGGTAAACAATAACAATTTCTTCTCTATAAGCCACCACGCCCTCAATTGATAATCGAATGTATGATCATAATGTAGAATATTGTTGTAGTCGCGAACTATATGCAAATCAATTACCATAGAAATGTTGTTAACAACAAGTTAACTAGTCTACCAATATACCATATTCCATTCCATGTATAAGTTTCAAGCTGGCTAAGGCAACAGACAGACTAGGCTGGGCTTGACCGGTGTGGTACGTACGGTACGACACGCGTCGATAGCTGTCAAAATGTCGATAATTGAATAAGTCACATAATGAATTGACAATATTCAGCATCGGGGGGAGATTCATGTTGTCAGGGGTTGTTAGTCAGGCAAGTCTAAACTCAAAACAAGTTAAAAACTATAAAGCTTATGATAGTCTAGATGAAAAGAGTTGAAATTTCGAGAGTGATTTGTAGTTACAATTAATGACACCCACTGAATTCCATCGACAAAGGGGAAAGAGTACAACATTTAACGCTACGTCCTGGATTATATGATATGAGAGTATTCGTGGGCAAACAAGCCTACAGAAATAGACAAAAAGGTCTAACTTAACTACATCTCGTTGATGAACAAAAAACTGTGGGCTCACAAAATCCTAAAAAATAAACTAGGTCACATAAAGTGCCCAAACAAAAGATATTGTTACAGACGACCGACTTGGTGCGGTTAAACTCTATAAAAGTATAAAAAGTCAAAATGAGTGCAGGGTGCGGACTTGTGGTGCGGGTAAGTCAATATAATAAGACTAAATCTATGGTCTCCTCTATATAGAGCTTCAAAGTGTAAAGCATGTAGGTGGACCAGTCTATGAGAGTTGAACTTAAAATCAACGTTAATGTTAATGTTGTTACTTTCACGATCGTTGAGTTTTATACTTTTTTGATTTTTACTATTTGCACTTGACCCGCAAGTGAAAGTAACTTTTAGATGTTGTTGATTTGCTACAATTTCTATATGGAATGGAAGGTACTTACAATCAGGCTTATTGTTGTTTTTTTTTATTTTTATTTGTGAAGAATGTTGAAATTTGGATTTTGGGAAAAGTTCGGCTATCACATTTCTACCACGGTTTGGTATTTCTTTAAATAAGTTGTATTTGTAGAAAACTTTTAACTGAACAAAGGCTATTGTTCAAGAAATTGAAGACGGATATATAAACACCTTTGATAATTGGAAGGTGGAACTAATTTAAATTGATCTTTTTTGATATTACAGCCAAGCAGATTCTGACATTTATTATTGACTCTTAACAATGTTATGCATTATTTTAAATACCATATTTTAAACTTTCGAAAACGATATATTACAGAATTCAGTGGATCATTAAAGGTTTTTGTGTTTGTCTAGAAACCATTTAGGGCTTTTGATAAATTAATTGCACTGGCATTCATAAAACGGTAAGACCCAGTAAAAGTCATCTGCACCAAAAAAATTAATTTTCTAGGTTAAGGTAATATTTGTTTTTGAAAACATCGTAAAACTGCCATTTTAATGACAAATTGTGAGTTTTCTAAAACAAAATTTATATCCATCTGATCTTATCACGGTTTTAAGCAATTAACTTAAGACGAAACTTACTGAAAGATTAGCTGTTACGAAAATAGTCAGGTCTCGTATTTTGGCAGCCATGTGCAATAATCTTAAAATTCCCAAATCAACAAGGATTATTCGAAATGCAAAGTATACTTTTACCAATAAAAAATGCGTATACGCCTAGTATACCATTTCTAGAATTGACAATATTTTTTATAGGCAAGGGAGATCTTTGAAATAAAAATAACTTTGAATTAAAGTTGAGTTTTTTTTCTTCTGTTTTGAATCCTCGAAAAGTAAATTTTTGTCTTGTATCTTAGAACATACTTTATCTAGAAAACGCATAAGACAAGCTTACTCTTTTGTTTAACTCCTTTTTTTATTTTAAATGTAAATTGTAATATTTTCGTCATTTTGGCGTTTTAAGTTGTAAGAATTTCTATTCCTTAAATTTTTGTTTCGAAACTCCGGCCACTACCATTAAGAAAGACTGATAAGTTTTCAAATCGGACGGAATTGCTCAGAAAAGTTCTTAGTTTCAAAAACGTAACTTATCAGTTGACTCAAAGGTTTTTTTATATTGTGCGCGCACTAAAGGCGTTATGAATAACCTTATAATGATTAAACACAGTGCTAGCAATTCATAAAGGAGGATAGGATTAGAGAGGAGAAACCGATGCACATTGGTTTTGAATGTCAGCACATTGGAATGAGTAGGAAATATTCAGTCAGGTAAAGCATTCCACATTCGCGTAGTGCGGTTAAAGAAAGAATCCCTGTACTTAACAGTATATCTGAAATTGGGCTCAAGGGTAAACTGATGGGCATTTCTAGCAGTACGGTTATTACGGTTGAATTGTTTAAGGGGAGGAATGCAACTGGCTATTTCGCTAGAGCATTGTTTATAAAAATAACGATACAACAACGACAGGCATGAGAACTCGTGGCGGTGTTCGAGGGAAGCAAACGATCACCTATCATTTTTAAAGCTCTTCTTTCAATTCTTTCCAGAAGATTTAGGTAAGTTATTGGGGCTCCAGCCCAAATATGAGAGTTATACTCGAGTTTAGGACGAATAAAGGTAAAAAACTTCTTGCATCGTCGGAGAAAACCTAAACACTTAACAGCATTTTTCGCGATGTCAATTTTTTTGAAAATATCAACGTGATGTGATCACTCCACAACAAGTGGTTTGCGACTGATAGTTGTTCAATCTCCTCGATGCAAGTACCACCCATAGATAGTGGCATTTGGGGAGGGTTACGTCTTTGTGCGACAGTAGACAGCATTGAGTTTTCGAGGATTAAATTCTACACGGTTTTTGAATCCCCATTGAACAATGCTGTCAAGTTCAGAATTTAATGAGCTTATCATACGCTGCCGTTGGTAGTCCACATCCGAAGAACAAGAATCTAAAAATGAATATGAAAAGCAGGGGGTATTTTCATCTTTATGAGGTTAGATGTTTCATACAAAAGATCAGTTTTAAAAATAAGGAAGAGCGTCGGAGACAAAACGTAGCCCTAGGTCATACCAACGTTTATTTTGTGGATATCAGATTTGAACCTGTCCAAGTCCAATACTACTTGAATTGAACGGTCCGAGCTGTAATTTCTAACTCCACAAAGAAGAGATTCATCAATACCAAAAGCACGAATTTTCGATGAGAGAGCTTGATGCCAAAATCTATCAAATGCCTATGCAATGAAAGCCATACTGCTGGTCATTAAGAAACTTCCGTTCTCCAAGATATTTCTCAAGCTGAAAGTTGATCAGCGGTTCCATGACCTTGGAAAGAAGGGACGTAAGTGCGATTGGACGATAGTTAGAGGGGAAGGATGATTCGCCTTTCTTAGGGACAAGCTGGACAAAACCAATCGGAAAGAGACCAGTAGAATAGGACAGATGATAAAACTTACGCAGTGGTTTTGCCAGCGAACAACATTATAGAAAAGGAACAACAAGTTTGCAGTGTTCATTTTAGAGGAAGTTATATTTTACTAACACTGACAAAATTTAAGTTTTACGGAGGAAAATCTTACTTTTGAACAAGTTTACAGTAGATGTTAAGGTACTTCAAGTAATAAGCTTTTGAACGGCAAGTTATTGTACACAGTTTGTTATTTTATGTTAACTCTGGTTTAGGTTTTCATAGGTTTTGATAGTTTTCTGCACATTTCATTTTTTTAAGGCCAATTTCTTGACAAAAATTTGATCCCTAAATCTGGATTTAAAACAAATTGGAGAATTACCCTTTTCGGTAAGAATTTTTTCCTGGCAATAAAATTGCACTTTTTCAATGGCTTTTTTCCAAAACCGACTTCAAAATAAGGTATCACTTCATGTTTTTGAGATATTACTTTTAAAATATGACAAAACACGTCTATAAGCCTTTTATCTACATTTCACTTTATTTAATATGCAGTTATAATATTTGTGTTATAAAACAAATAAATTAAGTGGTGCAACAGTCCGTTGAGAACTTACAACTCTTAACCATTTCTGTGTGCGAGTACTGTTGCCAGGGATGGAATAGACCTTCAATTTTAAGTCCAATCCGACTGGCTAATTTGAGAAAGCACCTTACATGACAAAAACTACTCACGGGTACTGTAAGAGGCAGTACCATCACGCCACGGGTACTACAATCTCTGGCTACTAGTCTTATAAGTTTTCAAATCGGACAGATAAGTTTTCCAATTCATTAAGCCTAAGGCAAAACGAATTTGCTGATTAATTTTTAGATGAATTATGAGATACTTTTCACTGAGTATTTGATAACAGAGATAACATTTCTGAACAAGTTTAGAGTAGATTTTGAGGTACGTCAAATTTAGAGCTTTTGAATATAAAAGTGTAATACTCAAAGCAATGGCAAATTATTATACAAATTTTCTTACTCTATGTTAACTTTGGTTAAGGTTTTCAAAATTTTCAATTTCATAGTTTTCTGAACATTTTTTTGAATTCGGTTAATTTCTTGAGAAAGTTCTGATTTCTAAAACTGCTCGACAACGTTTTTTCATTGCAATAAAATTGCACTTTTTCAGTATCTTTTGATGGCCTTAATTAAAGTACGACTTCAAAATTAATGTATAATGTCAGGTTTTTGAGATATTACTTTTTGAAAATCAGAAAAAACGTATATTAGCCTTTTTAAGGTTATCTAAACTTATGGCTTGCATTTAAAAATCTATAATAATGCCTTTATTTATATCATTACATATAATATTCGAAAAATGTTCATAAGTCCTATAAAAATCTAAGAAACACTGAACCGTTTATGTTAAAACGGTTTCCAACACAAATAGGTAAAACAGTTTAAAAGTACGTTTTGATCTTGTAACTAATCTATTGTCTAAACAATGTTTTTATACCAAGTTTTTGACATATATTAAGAAATATAAAAATAATGTTGAAAACGGGAATTTGTAAAACTTGAGGAAAAGGTTAAAACCAAACTTTGGATTCAAAATCAACACTAAAATTTAAGTCAAAAACGTATTTTTCAAAACTAAGTATAAAAGTAAAGGTTTTCTCAAAAGTTCATATAGAGTCAAATAAAGACTCATAACTAATGAAAATTTCCAGAAAATAAGTAAGATACTTAAACGGTTTAAATTGTATCTAGAAGAGAAAGATTTTAACCATACCATTGTTAAGGTTGTTAAGTCATATTTTGAGTTTTAACTTAGCATTAAGAACCTCGGTTTTGGTTGTATTAAGCAGTTTTGAAAAGAAATATTTTGAAAACCTGGTGTGAAATGCAGGACTTCTTATTCCCTTAAAAAGTTATTGTTTTCTTTGTGGCACAGAAAAGATTTTTAATTATAACTTATTTTTGTATGAAGTGTTTTCAATTTAATCTATATTTGATAAGCTCGTGTGTTGAAAGTTACTTCACCATCATAAAAAAAGAATATTTCAAGTTTAAATGAAGTAGTTGTGCACTTTAAATAAATATTTCTGATAGGGTTTTAAAATCCTTTTTTATTTTAAGTTCTAGTTTAGCTTTCTGTTGTTCAAGAAGAATTGAAAAAAAATGATCGTGAAGAAGAAACAAGCAAAAAGCAATTTCAGTTAGACCAGAAGAACCATTTTAGGGCAATGATTACACTGTTCAACTTCTAATGTATGTATAGGAGGTTCAGTGCAAATTCGACTTCAAAATCAATCAAAATATCATGTTTTTAAGATACAACGATTTATAATTCTAAAAAAAAACTATATAAAGTTTTTTGAGGCGACGTTAATTAAGGAAGAATAGCTCCTTTCAACAAATTTCGTGTTGATTTTCCAAACCTTCAATCCTTTACTTCAAACCGTTTTTTAAAAAGTAAGCCTTCATCTGCTATTCATTTACCTTAAAAAATGATGATGCATTTATGCTAAAACTGTTCTTAACAGAAAAACGATATAAAGCAATTTTATGAATATATTAAAAAAAGAGGCTGCGGTGCGACCCACACTGATAACTTCGCATCTCGTCTGTCGATTTGTCTTACTAAAAGTTTGTACCAACAATATTATTCTTATCAAGAAACAGTTAAGTTTGGAAATCTGGTTTTGTTAAATAGATTTTAGTCGAAAGCAATTTTTCACCAATTTGAGTAGAATTTCTTAAATTTTTACAAATTGGATGAACGAAATAAATTTGAGAGATATCAAGAACAGAATATAATTTTTTACCAAATTTGCGTACTATTTTTTGTAGATTTTATTTTTTTATGAAAAAACGGACTGTTGGATTTTTATACAAAAAAAATTACTGAATATCGAAATCAATATTTTCCGTGAAATAAGAAAAAATTGAAGACAGTATTTTTAATTTTTAAATGCTATTTGAGTCGAAAGCAAATTTTTACCAAGTTTTATAATTTTTTTGTTTAGGTTTTTATTTTTTCTAAAAATTCTATCAATTAGAATTCTCTTAAAATTTTGCTGAATGTTGACAACAATATATTTAAATAGATAAAAGTAGTTTAAAGCCAATATCTCAAAATTTTGAAAAGATATTTGAGTCGAAAATCAATTTTTACCAACTTTTAATAATTTTTTTTTGTAAAAAAAGTGTCAACTCGATTTTTCTCAACAAATGTTGTAAAGAATATTTCTTATAAGTTAAAATTATTTTTGGAAAAAGATATTTGCGTCGAAATTCAGTTTTTAGCAACTTTCATTAAAGTTTTTTTTTTTAGCTTCTTTTGATTTGTAAAAAAAACTTTAGTTGTTTTTTTTTTCAAAAAATATAATTGTTTGGTATCACTTTACAATATATTATTAACTTCCCATAGAAAGTTATTGTAATGGGTCCGATTTGTCAAATTGAAAATTTTGACATTTCTTGACGTTTCAAGGTCCCTAAAGTCGAAATAAAATATTTTTAGAAAGATGTCTGTGCGTGCGTGTGTACGCAAAGTTTTTCGTCGTCCATAGCTCAAGAACCAGTAGAGATATCGATTTCAAATAAATTTTGTTATACAGATAATAAGGCAAAAAGATGCAGAAAGGGGTCTCAAGACAATTGCGTGGGTAGTTTTTTTTACCATAGCAGTTTGAAAAAAGGTGAACATTTTGGTTAACCCTAAATATCTTACGAACCAAAAACGCTAGAAACTTGAATTAAATTTTGTATAATATATTGTAATGTGATATCAAAGAATTATATTTTTTGAAAAAAAAATCCATTTAACGGGTTTTTTTATAAATCAAAAAAAAACTGAAAAAAAAAAATTGTCACCTCCAAAATTTTAGGACTAAAATATGATTTCATCTCCAAAACAATTTTGTGCAACGAAGAATAATGTTTTTAACATTTGAGAAAAATCGAATGGACATTTTTTTTTATAAAAATAAAAATCTAAAAAAAACATTACTCAAAGTTGGTAAAAATTGAATATCGATTCAAATATCTTTTCAAAAACTTGAAACTTAGGCTTCGAACTTATTTTATCTTATAAGAGCTATTGTTTTCAACATTCTGAAAAATTTTGAGAAAAATCTAATTGACAGTTTTTTTTGCAAAAACTAAAAACCTAAAAAAAAAATTAATAAAAGGTGGTAAAAATTGATTTTTGAGTCAAATATCTTTTCAAAAATTGTAGATATTTTCTTAAATTTACTTTTATCTTTCAAAAAATATTGTTGTCAACATTCAGTAAAATTTTGAAAAAATCAGATTGACAGTTTTTTACAAAAAATTAAAAACCGAAAAAAAAATAAATAAAAGTTGGTACAAAATGATTTTCGACTCAAATAGGTTTTCAAAATCTAAAAATATTGGCTTCAAATTTATTTTATTTCACACAAAATATTGTTTTAGATATTCAGTAATTTTTATATAAAAATCCAACAGCCCGTTTTTTCATTAAAATTAAAATCTACAAAAAATAGCACGCAAATTTGGTAAAAATTTTGCTTTTAAGCAAGACAAATCGAGAGAAGGGATGGGAAATTATCAGTGTGGGTCGCATCCCAGCCTCTTTTTTAAATGTTATGGTTAGAAAACCACCCACAAAATTTTCTTGAGAGCCCTTTCTGCATCTTTCTGCTTTTTTATCAGTATAACAAAATGTATTTGAAGTCGATATCTGTTTAGGTTCTTGAGCTATGGACAACGAAAAAAACTTCGTTAACGTTCGGATGTACGTACACACGCACGCACAAACATCTTTCTAAAAACCTTTTATTTCTAATCTAGGGACCTAAAAACTTCAAGAAATGTTAAAATGTTCAATTTGTCAAATCGGACCCGTCACAATTACTTTCTATGGGAAGTTAAAAATGTTGAAAACGTATGGATCTGAAATCGGAGTTTGGATTCAAACTCTAAAAATTCAAAACTTCATATAGAGTCAAATAAAGAACAAAAACTAATGAGACATTACAGTGAGATTCTAAAATGATTTTAACTAAGAATTAAAATCCCAGTTTTTTGTTGTCTTCAGCAATTTTCGAGGCTCATATTTTAAAAACGGGATGTGATAGACAAATTATTTTTATTACATTTTTTTATTAAGTTTTAGTTTGTAAAAAAAACGTAGTTTTGTCGATCAGTGTAAGAGATCCAATATCCTTAAAATTCAATATTCAATTCAATAGGAAATGATTACAAATGAAGAAATGCTTAGGGCCTCAAAATAAGTTTTGGAACAAATTTTCCAAAAATAAGATTTTGATGACTATAAATATTTTGCAAGTTGGTGTTTTTAAAACTTCTGAAAGTTTTCTCAGTAAGCTTGACAGAGCAGAAGAATTAGAAATAAACCTTATCATTCAACGAGAAGTCAAATAAATTGTCTTCCTGTTTGAAATCGAAATTGAGGAATCGAATAATAAAATTTGGTATCTCAGTGTTTTGACAACGAAACCGAGAAATCCATAGAACTTTGTGTACATATGTTTCTGAGAATACAAAAATCTCTAATATTCTTAAAGCAGATAATTTATTTTTTTATTCGAATATAATTTTGATTTAAATTATATCTAAAACAGAACACTGGACAATTCAGAAATGTACAATCCTATCTACCTTCTTTTGACGAAACATTGGTTAGGAAAAAGTTCAATAACATACCGAATTCTGAGACGAAGACTAACAGACTTCTTTTAAGACGCAGACTAGCACGATTTAGAGTTCTAGGCGAAAACTGGAATTTATTTGTCAACATTTTTGTTTAAAGAAAAATCAGGCGATTTATTTAACATTTCGAAATCTGTTAGTTTTCGCCTGGAACTCTGACAATCCATAGTGACTAAATCGTACTAAATTGATGAAAATGAAATGTAATTTAAGAAAACTTTGAAAATTGAAATTATTTCCACAACTTATATTTTTCGAACAAATCTAAAAAACTTTTAATTGATTTGAAGAAACATTTCGTATGTAGGTCAGAAAAGTATGTTTTTATATAATGTACGTAGCTTTTGACTGCAATTTGCGTGTAGCAAGACTATCTAAAAACTTATCATGGTTTTTTGACATTTTGGTTTTCAACAAACGCAAGATAATTCCTTAAAAAAACTCCATAATTTCTGTATCGAAATATACTAAAACATCAATTGACCTATATTTAACATTCATCCTTCAACTTTCCATATACATCAATTACCAAACAACCTGACTACTTAAAAGGTCCAAAAATGTAATGCCCTTTAAGAACGAGAACATAAAAAAATATCAAATAGTACCTCACTTAATAACTTAACTTAATGTGATTTGAATTTTAAAATAACAACAACAAAAAAAAACTTAAGATAACAAAATCAACAAATTTAAAATTCACCTTTGCATCCATGATCAAGAAGAAGATTGGTTTTACAATATTTTACGTAATAAGCGTATTTTTTTTAAACTGAGCTGAACTGAACTAAACGCTGCCGCCCGGTCCGTTGCGTCTTCGAATATGCAATTAACAATGCAAACAATGTCGCTGCAGTTTGCCAATTGCAGTCAGCTCCTGTTGCACTTTTTGTTTGTTTTTCGTGTCTTTGAACCGCGAAGGTTTTGTTATGGATTTATTCTTCAGATACACTTAACTTGAGTTTGTTTTTTTAAAATAACCTTTTTTTTGAAAATATTTAAGATACAAGTCACAGATTTATTTATGTCAGTTAATTGTGTTTGCAGTTCACGATTATCACCCACAACACTTTAAAGTTGAAGAAGGTTAAGTTCTGACTTAAATTATTTTCCTTTACAAAATTTTCAAACAAATTATGGACACAAATAAAAAACACTTTGAAAACCCAAAAAGTCGGAAAATAAAAAGAGAACACAACAAAATTAAAATCCAACTGATAAGGCAGTTATCCTGTACACCAACCACCTAAAACTGTGAACTCACCGAGAGCGATTGAGCAAAATTTAAAGACTCGAAACCTTTTATACCTTTCTCCAAGTTGAGTGGCGGATTCAAGTATCTGAATCTGAATCTGACTTGGCCAGCTGGAGTCTACCTATAGACAAACAGCTAGATGGATGAATCTGTTTGTAAAAATATCTAACTCGGTTGAAGCTTCGAAAAGTAGAAGGGGGTCTGGCTCTGGGTTAATGTTGTAGTCACTGTTGTTTCTACTGTTGCTGCTGCTGTTGCTGCTACTTCTAGGTGCTGAGCTGCGCAGCGCTGCGGTGTGTGCTGGCTGCAGCCAATGTTGGTGGTAAATTTGTCTATTACAAAAGATTGTTCCCTATTGTCGGCTTGGCGGTATAGATTTTAGATCATATTGGGCTTGGCTTGACTTTGCTTGACTTGGTAGTTCATTGCGGACGCGAATTTGGCTTTTGGGTTAGTTGAAGATGAAGATGAAGAAGAAGAAGAAGTGCAGTCGAGCGATTGATCGAGTTCGTGCGAATCTGCCCCAAGAGCACTTTAGGTAGATATAGGATGGTATAAAGTAGGTTTATACAAGAGGTTAGATCCGAGTACCTATGGAAGAGTTTTACAAGAATAATAATTGTTTAATGAACCTTAACCAGTCATTGGGGCATAGAGACATCAATTTTGTTTATATATATAGTTTATTTATGAAGTAGAAGTTGGTTGCAATTGCAGTTTTGAGTTCGGCTTTGGATGCCTTACCGCACGTTGTTGACTCTTATATAGGTACATTTCGACTTCGGCGATGGGTAATCGAGTAACGTTTTTTTTGTTGTTACAATTAATTACGGCTTTGTTTAGTTTTTTGGGTTACGGCCAGACTGGTTTTTGTTTATTTTTTCTTTTCTTTTTATTATATTTCCGTGTGGTTGATTGACATTTTAATGGCCAAAAGTTCAACTTTTCAAAAGCCTATGCAGAAGTGTCGTAGTTTTATGGGGAGTTTCTAATTTCTTAAATTAACTCATTTAAGTGACTTTTATGAATATCGTTGTACTTATACATACTTCGCCTGGATTTTAGTCTCTCTCCATTTTGGGAACTATCTGACAGTTTTGAATTTGTGATGATTGAAGAAATGACTTTCGACAGATATGAACATGTCATTAGTTTTATGATACCTTTTGTCATCTTAAGACATCATTTTCCTGATGACTAAAATTCGACAGATTGAATAAAGTTTGTCTCATTTAGGTATTATTGGAAATTCTATTACTTCTTCTTCTAAATAAAAAATGTTATGTTGATAGTTTTTTGTTTGTCCAATAAGACCTACCTTTTTACGAAATTTCAAGGTTCTACGATATAGCGGAAGTCTATATGTCAGGAATTACATTTTTTGTATGGTTTGTTCAAATGCAACTAACTTTGCTGATAATTGTTAAAATGTACTATACAAATATTGAAAATTTTGCTAATATTGCAAATCACTCTCTTTTCCGGCAGTAGTGAAATTGTTGGGAAAATGTTAGCTTTTAGTTTTTTAGCATTTACAACAATTTAGTGATGTGAAAAATGCTGAAGGACAAATGAGAATATTGCTGTTTTAACCAGTAGTTTTGACAAAAACTCAGGTTTGTCGATTTCTCGTTGAACTGTCTCGTCTTCCAACATTACACCAGATTTTACATTAACACTAAGGTATTTAGGCTTTTAAAGGTAACTTAGCGCAAAATTCTAAGAGTCTATGTTTTGGAGACTATGGTAATATTAAGGATGGCATGGCTTTCGTGACAATAGGTCCACGGATATTTTGATTGCTTATTTAACCGAACAGTGGAACCAATCCAGCTTTGGAGTTTGGTGGTTAATCTTAATAAGTCCAACATTTTTAAACGAGGAGGAGGCCGCAATTCGGCGAAAGAAAAACGGTTCTATAATGGAGAGATCATTGAAGTTGTCACGGAATTCAAATACTTTAGAGTTCACTTAACGAACAATTTGAGCATGGAAATTCACCTAAGAGAGAAACTAGTTAAGGAGAAAGGTGCAATTAGTGCAACTTGGAAAATATGTTTTTTCAACAAGAGTATAGCACATAGCAGCAAGTTCAAGATATTTGAAGCGGTATTTGAGTCTGTCATGTTTTACGCGGCACAAACTTGAGGAAACAGTTGAGAAACTTCTCCGATACTTTATTCAGCGAATTTTAGGATTATCACCTATGTCCATAAAAACCCTAAAAATGCAAACTATTACATTTTGAGAGTTATGAAGATGAGCAAAAATAGGCTTCCGAAGATAGCAGCGCTTCAAGTAATACGAACCAAAGAAGTTAGTGTGCTGATTGGATAAATTCGGCAAGAGAATGTGGAATGGAACTTAACCTTTTGTGTTATAATCAGGATGATTTAAAAGCTTCTTTATACCAGGTCATTTCTGCAGTGGACATAAAACAACGAGAGAAATACTTGAATGACGCCACAGGATCTATATACAGGCAGCTCTACTGTCAACTAAATCACAACTCGGTAGAGATTTTATCTCTTCTTTGTTGGATTAGAAAGCTCCTTTCTAACTGTTCAATACAAATTGTACCGGCTGGTTTTAAATCTGAATATAAGTGCTGGTGTTCCCCAGGGCTATGTTTTGTCTCCGACTCTCTTTCTTATATCCATAAACGATCTCTTGTTTGGCACTTCTAATCCATTATATAGATTTACATATTTATCCTTCGGATGTGGAACTTCAACGGTAGCGTGTATAAAGCTTGTTAAATTCCGATTTCGTCGTAATTGTCCAATGGGGAATTATTAACCGTGTACAATTCAATGCTTCAAAAGCTTAATGCGGTTTCTTGTCGTTAAGGCATAGCCCACCCTTGATGTCGCTAACCATGAGCGGCACTTGTATCAAGGAAAAAATGATAGGCGGTAAAACTATAACCAAAACATTTACATTTCTCGACCACTGCTGCAATGTTTCTTACCTTTCGTTGTTTTCTACCTCAGTTGCAGTTGCACACCTATTTCAAATAATTTAATAATATTTGCACTTCAAGAAATGCTCATCAGTTAACCATTGAGCTCAATTTCGGACGTACTGTCAAATAAGTCAAGATTCTTTTTTTAACTGCGCATCGAAAATGTGGAATGCTTTACCCAACTCGGCTTTCCTTTTATTTTGTTGTTCAAAACTTTAAGACCAATGTACACTAGTATCTTTTTTTAATACTTCTTTAAACATTTTAAGGGTATAAATAACCCCCATTGAGTACGCGTTAGTTTTACAAAAAAGATGATCACAATTGACGAGAAGTCCAAGAGAAGAAATTAAGTTTTAAAATTCTATGAGCAAAAGAAACGAAACTCACAAATACATAAGAGAGTCGGAGACAAAACGGAGCCCTGGGGAACACCAGCATTTATTTTATAAATTTCAGACTTGAGACCAATGAAGAAGAGATTCATTAATACTTAATGCACGCATTTTCGATAATAGAGCTTGGTGCCAAACTCTATCAAATGCTTTTGAAATATCAAGTGCAATAATCTTACATTCTCCAAATCGATGTACAAATTTGTTCCACTGTTCAGTGAGATGAACCATGAGGTCACCAGTGGAACTATTGCTACGAAAGCCATACTGCCGGTCATTAAGAAGCTCCCGTTCTTTAAGATATTTCTTAAGCTGATAATTAATCAGTGTTTCCATGACCTTGGAAAGAAGGGACGTGAGTGCTATTGGAGGGGGATTAGCCTTTTTTAGGGACAGGCTGCACAAATGCTGTTTTCATCCGCTCGAAAAGAGACCTGCAGAGTAGGAAAGATGGAAAAACTTACGTAGTGGTTTTGCCAGAGATGAAGAACACCTCTTCAGAACAATTGAGGAGATAATATTTGTGCCAGCGGATTTGTGCATGTCAAGGTCTTTTAGTTCTAAGTACTGCACGAGTTCGAAAGAAGATTCGTCCCATAGAATCATTTACGCTCTCAAGAACAGGAGGACTCATGGCACTTTCCTGCAGCGCCAAATTAACAGCAAACTGTACTTAAACCAAATTGGCTTTATCAATCGAGCTTACATAGGAAGGTCATTGTGGACGAGCGTTAGAACCGAGAATGACGTGGTGTTTCGTATGTTTTTTCACAAATGACCAGGCATTTTTACTACCTTTAGGACATTGTAGTATTTTTTGCCTTAATTTAAGGTCATGCAAAAACTTGGTTCGTCAAATGTGGCCGTTACAAGTCCTTCTAGCTTGTTTGAACTTATTCCGGTTTTCCTCAGTTGGGTTGGCTTTATAAATCCGGAAACTTACATCTCTGATCCTAATTACCTCTTTACAGCTCGAATCAAACCATGAGTTCTCTTTAGGTTTAATAGAGTTCATCCTATTCGGGATAAAATTTTTCATTTCACAAAGAATTAAATTTGTAACCATATCTGCGCTGGAATCCACGTCACTATCGAGGAAGCATAGTCACCAGTTAAAGAATTATTTGAGACCGTCCAGTTGGCTTTCTCATATTGCCAAACGGTTCTCATAGGAGTTTTTTCTTTAACTGGGTTTTTTAGACATGTGATTTTTGAAGATAAGATACAATGGTCTGATGTTCCTAGCGGTAATTCACTGATTGTGTATTTATTAGCGTCAGAGGTAAGAAACAAGTAGGGTGTTGGCGGATTGACCTGCAACGTCAGGGATTCGAGTTGGCTCATCGACAAGCTGAGTTAATTGATTTAATTCAGCAAAGATCTCAACATACCTTCCTTCCGGTGTTGACTGGAAGAATTTTGTACATTGAAATCGCCCGCAATTGGGCAACAATTCTTTGAATGGAGTCAGATAGAGCATCAAATTCGTTAAAAGTTGAATTTCTGTCCAGATTTGGACTTCGATTTAAAAAACATGAGTGGATGATGTGCTTATATACCGTGAATTTTAACCTCATGAAGTTAAAGTTTGTTTTAGAGCACAGACCATATTGTGGCTGGAGTTGGTATGCAGCATCAATTCTTATATACACGGCTAATCCATGGAGAAAAAATAATGGCACTAAGTTGCACCCATTTAGATTGAATTCCGAATTATCGGAATCTTCACCTATTTGAGTTTCACTCAGTGCCAAAACAGCTGGCCTGTTTCATACAGTGTGGACTTATGTGGCATAGCTGTTATTTCTTCAACCACGAACGTTACTAAGTCCACCCTTAAAGTTTTCAAGTAGAATTAAAAAAATGTAAGTTCTTAGAAACTTTGCTTAAACAACAAGATTTCTTTGTCGATTTAAAGAAAATAGAAATATCTAACCTCTTCTTACATTTCAGAAGATTTCCTAAAAGAAAACAAACAAAGTTGTACAAATAATTGTGTACGTTTATTTCGATATTTGATTGTTTGCATTTTAATCTTTTAAAAACTATGTGCTTACGAAATGTAATATCGTCTATAGAATTGACTGGTCTTTTCATAGACATAGCTGACCAATCCTTGAATGACATAATTGACCTATTACGCTTTACGTTCTTCCAATATACATCACAAAACTCAAATCTCATATATGGCTAATTACTGCGACTTTGGGTCCAATCTTTGGAGACCAATTTCCAATTACTGGCACTACCATATTTCTTTTTTTACCTTTCAATCACAAACAAAACTTCAGTTATGTCGGTAACATCAATGACTATACCCCAAGTGGTCTCGTTAAAACTTGAGATCGGCTGTCAATTTGTTACTGACCCATATTATAAACTCTGCCATACTAAATTTCCGTACAAAGACTCAAGCAAAAACCCATTGACTTGTCTCAATGAGGAAGCATTATTTGTCGTTTGTCAGCCTTTTTATTGACCCAATCTAAAGGGCGGTCGGCCCAATGTGTTCATGTGCACTTAGAAGAACCCAACAACTTCTGTGCATCACATGCATTAAATCTAAGTGAACCATATTAAAGAAGGCTATACGAAGAACCTTTGTATAAGGTCTGATCTTGGTCTTGGTCTTGCATTGACTTGCAACCAAAAGAACCACATAAAGTGCCCATCAAAAGACTCCCGCAAAGATGCTTACTCATAGATATTCACATTCATGTCACCATCGATTACTCGTGCATTCATTGATCATCGAATGATCTGAAGACTTACGAACTTTCCGGCTGGTGGCTGAATTATGCAGGAGTATATGGGGAGCACCAATTTGTTGTGAAGCATTGTTTGTAACTGCAGCATTCATTTTTGAATGGAGTTTGAGTATCATCAATCAAAGTTCGATTCGCTGAACTTTCACAACAATTTTGTTTGTCAGTTCTTGAGTTTTATGATAAATGCAGCAATTTGTTTAGCTCGAAATTTTGGATCTAGTTTAACTCCAACTCTAGCACTTTTACCTTTTTTATTTTCGAAAAAAGTTATCACTTTCATTTGGAACTATTCACTTCTAACAGAACTAAATTCAGTCTACTTTCTAAAAAAATAAAACGAAAATCTCCCAATGAAAGTGTTATGAATGATCCTCTATGTTCTAAACAATGGAATCCATTTATGTTGTGATTCTGCATAGAGAAAAGACCAACTCTAGGTCAAGATGTGAGGTTCTGAGAAAATGAACTTATCTGGAAGATTTATTGTTTGAATTGGTTGCGCTATGGATTGGCATCAAATAGAATAGAAATATTAACTTATGCACTCACAAAAAGATCTAGAATTGTTTTTAAGAACCCATACTCTCGATCGATTTGTAAAATTTTGTGGAGATATCAATTCGAGCTAATTTTTCAGAATTTCATAAAAATAGTTGCAGAATGT
This sequence comes from Eupeodes corollae, assembly GCF_945859685.1. Classification (NCBI taxonomy): domain Eukaryota; kingdom Metazoa; phylum Arthropoda; class Insecta; order Diptera; family Syrphidae; genus Eupeodes; species Eupeodes corollae. The sequence continues at coordinate 18,103,618 of NC_079147.1, read as the reverse complement.
GTCTTAAATAATGAAAGTTCTCAAAGAAATTTTGAAATTGGAGTACTACAAGGCTGTATACGGTCACCAATACTTTTTAATGTTTTTTTTAGATCGATCACTTAGGCCCGTATTTTTTTGTGAAAACGGCCTTAGGCGTAAATGACCATAAACTAAAATAGCTCTAAATTTTTAGAGTTAACTTTTTTCAGTGTAAATGGTAAGCTCTGCACCTAACTTCTTTTGCATAGGTATAATTCTTTTCTTGTACATTTTTTTTTTCAAATTGAATTATTTCGCAATAAGGAATTTATTGATGATTGTTTTGATGGAAAATTACAATTGATAGGCGGTCTACAAAAAATATTTAAGTGCAATCAATTATATTATTTGCAACTATATAGTAAAGTGAATCTTCACAAAAACAGTCATAAGGAATTACCCATAATTCAGTTGATTTGATAATTAATGTTGATAAAATAAATCATAGAAAAAAGAGGTAAGGATTATCACGATATTTCTATAAATTAAGAGATTTTTTCTTATTGCGTTTTATTGATTATAGACAGTGACTCAAGATGTTATTATGGGTACAATAAATAATAAACATATTTGTACCAAAGAAACAACCTTGAACACGTGTACAAAATAACTTTCATGGGAAATCATAAGAAACCAATCAAATCAGGGAAACGGAACTATTAATTTGAAACTTAGAACTCATACGGATTCAGCAAATTATCAAAAGCTTAAGCCATTTTATCAACTTAACTTTAGTAACTTAAAACTTTAAAATACAGTAATGTGCTCAAATCTTTAATAGTTTAAGAAGTTTACTGTATTTTTACTGACTTGAGCAAAGCATTTGATAAGCTAAACCACAGTCTTAACGGTCTTAACGACAAATAATATGCGTTGTGGATATCTTCATATCTCAAAGACAGTTTATTAGAATATTTATTTTAAGAGCGTCTATACTGTTGATTTGTAGTACCCGTGACATGATGGTAAGTGCGTTGGACTGTCGTGCAAGGGGTCTGGGTTCAATCCCTGCCTGTGACACCTTAATTTTTTCCCTTTCGAGGAATTGATAATTCCTTCAAGAGTAATTCTTGTCATGAAAAAGTGCTTTCTCAAATTAGCCGTTCGGATTCGGCCTAAAATTGTAGGTCCCTTCCATTCCTGACAACAGTACTCGCACACAGGAATGGTTGCGAGTTGTAAGTCACTAGGCCCTGGTTTACAACGGACTGTTGCGCCACCCAATTTATTTTTTTAAATATTGTTGATTTAAGTGTACCTCAGGGTAGTCAACTATGTCCGTTATTATTTGTACCACTTATTAACTGTCTTTCGTCCTATTTAATTATAGGTCTCTTATATGTGCCGATGATGTAAATATTGTTCGTACCATTAACTATTTTGAAGACTATTATCTTTTACAAAAAGACCTTTAAAGTTTTAGGAAATGGTGCAATTTAATTTAATTTTAAATATTGGCAAGTGTAAAACAATGAAAATATTTTTATTAAAAGATTTTCTCGAGAATTTCGTGATCCTTATGTTTTAAAAGGATCCATGCTTCTGCACCGTATTGCAGGACGGGGTTGATGAGGGTCTTATATATAGCCAGACTTTGGTAGTTTGAGAGAGGGCTTTGATACTCAATTGCTTTCTTAGCCCAAAGAAACGATGGTTAGCAAGAGTAATTCTTCGTTTGATTTTAGAGCTGTTTTTTTTTTTTTGTGTTTACAGTGGAGCATAGCTAGACGAAGTCCTTAACTACCTCAAAGTTACGTCTGTTGATGGTGACGTTTTGACCGAGAAGTCTTGACGACAGCATGTACTTTGTTTTGCCTTCATTAACCGTTAAATACATTTTTTCTGCCTCTGAAACAATACTTACAAAAGCGCCATTGACATCACGCTGAGTTCTTCCGATTATGTCAATGTCATCAGCATATGCTAGTAATTGGACAGACATCGAAAGGTCCTGGTAAGTTGTTTCCAACCTTTATGGAGCAGTGTGAATTCTCCATGGTCATCCTGCACAAACGGACGAGTTTGGCAAGAATGCCAAAACTAGACATGGCTCTATACAGCTCGTCCCTGTAGATGCTGTCATATGTGGCCTTGAAATCGATGAAAAGATTGTGGGTGTTGATTTAGTGTTCTTGGGTTTTTTCCAGGATCTGCCGTTATTTATATTTTTGATAGACTGTGGACTTTCCTGGTCTAAAACCACAGTGATAAGGATCTATTAGGTTGTTAACGATGGGCTTTAGACGTTCAAATATTATAGTAGGGAAGATTTTTTGAGTGATGTTAAGTAGACTAATTCCTCTTTAGTTTGTGCAGTTAAGAGGGTCTTCTTTTTTCAGAATCGGGAAAAAAATACTGAGGTTCTATTCATCGGGCATGCTTTCTTCCGACCATATCTTACAGATAATATGGTGCATGCTCCTAACCAACTTATCTCCAGTTCCTTTAAAGAGCTCGGCGTTCAAGTCATCCGCTTCAGCGGCTTTATTAGACTTCAGCTTAGATATGGCAATCTTTACTTCGTCTAAGTCGGGAGGACGGGATCGTTGGCTTTCGTCGTCTATGTTGAATGGATCATCCTGCCTGACAGCGGAATTCAGTTTGTCGTCGCCGTTATACAGACTGCAGAAGTGGTCCTACCATATCCTCAGCATTGACTGCGGTTCCACTATGATGTTTCCACTTTCGTCTTTGCAGCCTTCGGTTCTAGGTTTATGTACTTGTATATTTCGTTTCACCTGCTTATAAAACTTTCGAACTTCATTTCTGCTTTTAGACCTCTCAACATCTTCGACCGCACGCTTCTCATGTCCTCACTTTTTCCTTCTTAAAAGTTGGTATTCCTCTCGCCTCTTCTGCTCATAGAGCTCATGAGCAGCTCTCGTCCTTTTATGCAGCGCAACTTTGCGTGCCTGTTGTTTAGCTGCATTTGCCTGCCGAAATTCCTCATCAAACCAGGGTGTTGGTGGCTGCTTGAAACTCAGCATATCAGAGGCTGCTTCTCTGATTGCATCTTGACAATGTTATCACTTGTTTTCGATACATTGTGTTGGCGGCAGAGAACTTCGAAAGAGGTTATTTGTAACTCGGTTGGAGAGGTATTTGAGGATCTCTGGCGATTGTAGCCGTTCGACGTTGTACCTTCTTCAAGCACCTCCCTGTTTTGCCTTAGGTCTGGAAATCTGAAGTTCTACGTTGTCTACAACGAGGTAGTGGTCCGAGTCAATGTTAGCTCCTCGGAAAGTTCGGTACATCTATGATGCTGGAAGCGTGACTGGCGTCGATCGCAATATAGTCAATCTGGTCGACGGTTGATTGATCTGGAGAACTCCAAGTTTCTTTGTGTATGTTGACGCGTTCAGGCTACCATGACGTTTCACCCCGCAGCAAAATCTATGAGCTTAAATCCGCTGTCGGAAGTGTTGTCGTGCAGGCTGTTTTTCCTGATTATTCCACCAGAAATGTCTTCCCTTCCTAGCTTGGCATTAAAATCGCCCAGGACTATTTTAATATCGTAGCTAGGACACTGCTCATATGTTTTGTCCAAGAGCTCGAAAAACACATCTTTGGTGTTGACATCCTTCTCTTCTGTGGGGACGTGCGCACATATCAGGCTAATGTTGCCGAATTTAGCCTTGATGCGTATGGTCATGAGGTCATGAGGTGCTCATTGATGCACCCTATAGCTCAAAACTTCTTGCCTAAGTCTATCTCCAATGACCAAACCGCATCCAAATAAGTGCTGTTGGTTTTCGTGGAAGCAGTCACCATAATAAATATCGCAGTTTTTGATACTCTTTTTGACCGAACGATCGTATTTCCTGGATGGCGGTTATGTCTGCTTTATAGATATACCTCAGGGTAGTCACCTTGAGACGTTATTATTTGTACTACTTATTAACTTTCTTCCGTCCGTCCTAGTTTATTTAAGGTCTCATATATGTATATGCCCATGAAGTAAAAAGTATTCGTACAGTTTGACTGTCCAGCGCCATGTGCTTCCCAGTCGTCCAGCTCTTCTTCCTTCTTGTGTGAGCGGATTCCGCTGCAATGCAGTCGTTACCTTTTCGAAGCGTATGTCCAATCCATTTCCTCTTGCTCTCTCGTATAGTGAAGTCTACAGATTTCTGATCTATCCTTCTATGAAGGACCTCATTTCATATACGGTGTGGACGGAAAATCCTAAGGATTTTGCGAAGTAATCTTTTCACGAAGGTTTGCAGCTTTCTTGTTATGGCTGAAGTAACCTTCCAAGTGCTGCACCCATAAAGAAGCACAAATTCGACGTTTGTGCGAAACAGTCGTAATTTTGTTCTTAAGATGATAGAGTTATTGCTCCAAATTTTTTACAGCATACCGAAAGCTGCTTTTGCTGTTGCCTTCGATTGAAACGATGCTTCCAAGGTATTAAAAGATCTCCACTTTTGCACCAAATGCGAGAAAATATTTATTTAAGAGGATGGTCGGGTTCGAAGGCTGATCATTTTTGTTTTGCGGGAATTAATTTTCAGCCCCACAACTCCTGCTTCTCTTTCTACACTTGTTGTCATTTGATAGAAATCCATTATCCAGAGTAAGCAAACATCGTCCTCCTAATCCAAGTGCTTTAATAAAGATGTAAAAGTAAATTGGATTCCTCCGCTACCTGACAGAGCTGAGCGCAGTACATCGCTTATCACCAACAAAGACAATATTGGACCAGAATACAGCCCTGTCTGACTCCGCTTCGGATTTCGAAATCATCTGACAACCTATCATCGTGCAGAACGTTTCATTTGGATCCATCATATGTTGCTTTAATAATAGGAATTAGTTTTTCTGGGATATTTAACACTATCTAAGGCCTTCTCAAAGTCGATGAACAGCAGGAGGAGTGAAGGAAATTCTGCCAGAAAGATCTTGGTTATACGTTTTTAACATAGAAGTTATATCACTTTGAACATTGAAATGGCTTGAATTTGGTAGAACAACCTTCTATTTGGGTGATTCTCATTTTTACTTCGGCGGTTACGCTAACAGACACAATTGCCGAATCTGGGGCCAAGTAACAATTTGGTTCAGACTGGGGAGTAGAAGCGTGACCTTTGGTTCATTTAGGAAGCAGCGATATTATTTCAAAAAATTCACAACTTCTCCAAGAGTAATTCTTGCCATGAAAAGGCCTTTCTTAAATTATCCGTTTGGATTCAGCTTAAAACAACAGTACTCGCACACAGAAATGGTTGAGAGTTGTAAGTCACAAAGCCCTAATTCTCAACGGACTGTTGCGCCACCTTATTTTTTTTTTATAATTTAATGCACGACTAAGACCATAAAACTAGAAGAAATTAATCTTGTTGATATTTTTGCCTTTAAAAACAAGAAACTTGTATTTGACCCACCCTTTTTAAGCTGAAATTTACCATGAAATAGTGACATTTTTGTGTCAAATTGTGATACATTGGATAGAAATTACATTAGGCTGAACTTTAATGCTCCCAAAATCAAGGAAATCAACCTTGTTCAAGATAAGTTTAAAGTCTTATGACTGGACTCTGTGGTTTATTTTAAAAGCTATGTGCGTTACGAATTCAGCAGACTAGCTTGACAAGTTTCCCAGTCTATGCGTCTGATTAACAACGCAGAGAAAGCCAATCCAACTACCATGTTATGTGAACTTAACTCAAAGCACTTAAGTCCGACTGGAGAAAAAAAAACATCAAATGGGTAAAACAGATCAGACTAACTTAGCTTTGCTAATCTCTGATCAGGTTGCAATATTACGCATTAATTCCGACATGACACCGATTTATCTAATAAGTCCTTGTGAATGATTTTTGCAGAAGCTTTAAAAATTAGGAGAAGGAAACAGTATGTTGAAGCAAACCTTGTCCATTGATGAATCTAAGAAGCTCGAAATGATTCAGCTGGCAGGGATTTATTGATACCATTTAATGCCCGTCCAACCTAATGGCTTAACCTACAAAAATGTTGCCATTCAAGTGCTGACAGTTTATTAAGATACTTTTTACGTTTTATACAAAAAGTTCGTTTTCAAAATTATAAACTGCTTCAAGCAGCCTTTCAAAAGCTAAACATTTTACTACCATGTTATTAATGTATAGTCAAACTGAAGAAGGAAGTGATTCTCGGAAACCTCCTCGATCACAATTTGTTTTCTCATTTATTGATCCAATAAATTCCAATTTAAAAGTTATTTAACCCCTGTTTATATTTGTGTAATCCAAGTGCTTAACGCCTTAAGATTATGAAATGATTGTTTTTGTAACTCGCAAGTACTTTATGTTATAGCCGACACATGTCCAACACTAAATACCAACCTACACAAAATTATGAAAAATCTAATGTAACATCCCTGCCCCGCCCCTTTATCAACAACTTCAAGTTTTACTTTTATTAATGCATATCCATATCGATATAATTTTTATTTGCATATTTTATTTAAACGAGATCCTTCAACGAAAGGTGAAAGTAGTCGCAATTCAAAAACGTATTAAATCATACCTACGTTTTTATTGCAACCAAATGTTCACATAATATGTTCCAATCCAGATCGAGATGATGAAGCCCCCTTTCTCCCAAAGCCATCCTCACTTTCAATCTCAATGCAATGCATATGCAAACTCTAATTATGAGAAAAGTCACCACTGACCAACAGACCGAGAAAGAGATCTGATAATATTGCTCGCGAATCTATTTGCAAATGAAATTCCAATCAGGAACGAGTCCTGACGAAGACTCCGATGAAAAAAAAAAACATCCCAAAAAACCAAACCTGGTCTAGCTTCAGGAAGTTAAGTGATATAAGGAGACATATGCAACCAAAACCAGGCACTCTTTTTATAAAGTGCGTGCTTGACTTGACTTATGTCGTTTGTAGCTTAAGTTACAACTTGCCAATAGTCAGCCGCAGCGCTGGACCGCTCAGCCGCCGCCGCCGAATGCAAATACGAACCTAACTTACCGCTGTTAACTGTTGAAGACGTAATTGCTCCTATAATTTCAAATGTCCTACTGGACTGGCTGTTTGCCTCGGATGTGCCCTGAACTGAACAAGTGCATTAAGCATATCTAGTTAGCATAATGCAGACATCGAAGAGGTGGAGCAGCACTGCATAAGAGTCAAAAAGTCGTAAATGCGAGGTAAACAAAAAGTAAACATTTCTAGTTTGACGGTAATTTAAAGGCATACAAACGATTCGCGGCAGAAATACTGATGTTTTGATATAAATTCAAGGAGAAAACTTACCGCCGATGATCGTAGTTTTAAGTTGTTCATAACCTAATTTCTTAAAGATTTTTATTCGACTTAAATCAAACTGAATCTGTTTGAAGATAAGACACTAATTGGAATACATTATCTTTGGCATTTGGACAAACTGTTGAAGTCGCAGACACAAATTAGATGACGAATGAGGCTAATAATAAGGAAACAATGAAACAAATGTTAGAATGATTGCTGATGGATGTTTTAATTAGGGGAAAGATTCTTGCAGGAAAAACTGACAATAATGTGCTTTATCTACATTGGCAAAAATAAACTACGAGGGCAAACAAGGCTGCGGAATTCTAACATTTAAATAAAAAAGCTACAGACTGCAGCTCCCAGTAATAGTTGAAAAAAAGCTTCACAACATTAGCAGAGATCAATACATTTTTAAACCTTTCATTTTAGCCAAATTCTGGCATTACCTAACCTATAGAGTTATAGACTCTAAATTTGCAATAAACATTTCACCAAATTTAGGCTTTATAGCATAAGAAGTTTCTGAGATAGAGGACTTTAAAAATTTGCAAAAGCTAAAATTTACTCATATATACATATATCGTTTGATTAAGGGGCGTGGTATGCGCCCATTTACATATAAATTCTTGTTATTTTTAAAATAGTATCCTTCTTATTCATGTAGAAGTATGAAATTTTAAGTACATGCAAACAAAGGAGATCATTGAAAACTTAATATTTACGATTCTAAAGTACAGTACAAAATGTAATGATTACATTTCCAATTTTTTTGGAAATTCGTCAAGTAAGCCCCAAATGTTTGACAACAAGCATTAAATAGCAAATATCTGTTATTATTAAGAATTGCTGTTGCCGGGAAAACCAACACATCCTAATTGTCAATCTGCTTAAATACCACACACATCCTAAGATAGCTTATTCGTTAAACCAGAGTAGCTAAGAAGCGTTTAAGACAATATAATTTCTTAGATCACTAGGATCAATGAAGTAAAAGTCTCTAAGGTGGAGTCTTCGTCTTTTTGATAAAGCACGAAATTAGCGATAAAATTGCTTTATCTTCAAGTCAAAAAACAGGCCTACCCATTAAGCAGTGTCTTGTAAGGATCTAATATGCAATCTACTAACCGAAATAAGTTTCTTAGAGTGTTCAGCATCAATCTTTACTTACTTACTTAAGGTGGTGCTACAGTCCTGTGTGAACTAGGGCCTCACCCAACAAACTTCTAGATCTAGCTCGATATCGCCAGTTTTGCGTTCCAAGTTGGGTGAGGTCACTTTCCACTTGTGCGCGCCACCTGATCCGCGGTCTTCCTCTACTGCGCTATCCTGTGGGTGTGGATTCGAAGACTTTCCGGGCCGGAGCATTAGTTTCCATGAACTCTACGTGACCCAGCCATCTTATTCGTTTGACTTTTACCCTTCTGGTTAAGTCTACGTCGCTGTACAGCCCGTCAACTCGTCGTTCCATCTTCTCCTCCACTCCCCTTCGATGCATACGAGACCGTAGATCACACCAAGAACTTTTCTCTCGAACCGACCCAAGGCGCTTTCATCATCTATTGTCATATTCCATGCTTCTGCAGCGTATAGCAGACCGGTGATGATACGGGTCTTACATCCCTCGAGAGAGGACTTTACCGCTCAATTGTTTTCTTAGCCCAAAGAAACAGCGGTTAGCAAGAGATATTCTGCGTTTGATCTCAGCGCTGGTGTTGTTTTCTGCGTTTACAGCGGAGCCTAGGTAGACGAAGTCCTTGGCTACCTCAAAGTTACGTCTGTCGATGGTGACGTTTTGATCAAGATGTCAGTGTTGTATGTCCTTTCTTGACGACAGCATGTTCTTTGTTTTGCCCTCATTAACCGTTAAACCCATTTTTGGCGCCTCTGCCTCAATACTCATAAAAGTCTCTTTGACATCACGCTGAGTTCTTCCGATTATGTCAATGTCATCAGCATATGCCAGTAATTGGACGGACTTTTGAAAGTTAGTGCTTCTAGTGTTGACGTGTGAGCTCTGTACTATTCTTTCAAGCATGATGTTAAAAAATCACATGACAGGGCATCACCTTGTCTAAAACCTTTTTTGACATCGAAAGGTTCTGTTAAGTTGTTTGCAACCTTTATGGAGCAGCGTAAATTCTGCACAAACGGACGAGTTTGGCATTGATGCCAAAACTAGACATGGCTCGTCCCTGTAGATACTGTCATATGCGGCCTTGAAATCGATGAAAAGATGGTGGGTGTCGATTTTGTGTACTTGGGTTTTTTCCAGGATCTGCCGTAATGTGAATATTTGATCAACTGTGGACTTTACTGGTCTAAAACCACACTGATAAGGACCTATCAGGTTGTTGACGATGGGCTTTAGACGTTCACATATTACGGCAGAGAAGATTTTCTAGGCGATGTTAAGTAGACTGACGCCTCTATAGTTGGTGCAGTTAAGAGGGTCTCCTTTTTTCAGGATCGGGCAAACAATATTGAGGTTCCATTCATCGGGCATGTTTTCTTCCGACCATATCTTAAAGATAAGTTGGTGCATGCTCCTAACCAACTTATCTCCAGCTGCTTGAAAGAGCTCGGCATTCAAGCCATCCGCTCCAGCGGCTTTATTAGACTTCAGCTTAGATAAGGTAATCTTTACTTCGTCTAAGTCAGGAGGACTCATCATCCTGGCTGACAGCGGAATTCAGTTCGTCGTTGCCGTTACATTTACTGCGGTTCCACTTTTGTCTTTGCAGCCTTCGGTTCTAGGTTTATGTACCTGTGAATTTCGTTTCACCTGTTCATAAAATTTTCGAACTTCATTCCTGCTTTTAAACCTCTCAACATCTTCGACCACACGCTTCTCATGCCCTCTCTTTTTCCTTCTGAGAAGTCGGCGTTCCTCTCGCCTCTTCTGCTCCTAGAGCTCATGAGCAGCTCTCGTCCTTTTATGCAGCGCCGCTTTGCGTGCCTGTAGTTTGGCTGAATTTGCCTGTCGACATTCCTCATCGAACCAGGGGTTCCTTGTTGGTGGCTGTTTGAAGCCCAGCTCATCAAAGACGGCTTCTCTGATTGCATCTTGCAATGTTGACACTTTTTTCAATACATTGTGTTGGCGGCAGAGCACTGCGAGAGAGCTTACTTGTAACTCGGTCAGAGTAGGTTTTAGCGATCTCTTGCGATTGTAGCCGTTCGACATTGTACCTTCTCCCAGCATCTCCCTGTTTTGCCTTGGGTCTGGAAATCCGAAGTGCTACCTTGGCTACAACGAGGTAGTGGTCCGAGTCCATGTTAGCTCCTCAGAAAGTTCGGACATCCATGATGCTGGAAGTTCTAGACGTCTGTCGTCGATCGCAATATGGTCAATCTGGTTGACGGTAGATTGATCTAGAGAAGTCCAAGTTCCTTTGTGGATGTTGAGGTGTGGAAAACGCGTACTGGCTACCATGACGTTTCGCCCCGCAGCAAAATCTATGAGCATGAATCCGCTGTCGGAAGTGTTGTCGTGCAGGCTGTTCTTCCCGATTATTCCACCAAAGATGTCTTCCCTTCCTCGCCCAGGACAATATTAATATCGTAGCTATGTTTTGTCTAGGAGCTCGAAGAACATATCTTTAGTTTTGTCGTCTTTCTATTCTGTGTGGACGTGCGCGCATATCAGCCTTATATTGCCGAATTTAGCCTTGATGCTTATGGTCATGAGGCGCTCATTGATGTACCTATAGCTCAAGACTTCTTGCCTAAGTCTGTCTCCAATGACGAAGCCGCATCCAAATAAGCGCTGTTGGTTTTCGTGGTAGCAGTCACCATAGTAAATGTCGCAGTTCTTCATCCTCCTTTTGTCCGGCTCATCCCATCGTATTTAATGGATGGTGGGACCTAACATTCCACGTTCATATCCGAAGTTCGTTGTACTTAATTCGTTTGCGCTGGTTGTCAACAGTAAATCCATCCGCTTTTACGTGGCAGGAAGTCACCCCGACGGAACAACCCCCAACCTGGAGGTCCAGATCCTAAGTATAACTCCAAGGATGGGGAGCCGGATAAACCGCTCCTTGCAGTCCTGGGCTTCGAATATGTCGAAGAAGCCCTATAAGGTGTTCACTAAGTAGTTCAACCTTACTGGAACTGTAGACGCCGCCGTTAATTCCATCTCCGGAATTCCTCCGCTGCCGTCTGTATAAGGAGAGGTGTCTTAGTGGACAACCTCTGATTTCTTTATGATATGATGCTTTATCAGCTTTGCAATTTTCTGGAATGTCTCTATGATCCGGCACCTAAATAAGGTCAATAATGAACTACTCCACCCAGGCCCGGTTTAAGGAAAATGGGTGAAATTGACGCATCGAAAATTCAAGAAGCTATCCTCAAGTGCTCCAACCACCGATAAGGTTAAGAATTTTTAATACCCGGGGCTAATTATTCATCAGGCGCTCTTTTTAACTTTTTTGAAAAATTAAAAGTGTTCATTTTGCAATCGCAAATAAAATATCGTAAGCCCAAAAGCGTTAAACCCCCATAACCCAATTTGTAATTATTCCAAAAATCATGAACTCAGAACCGTCAGACCATTTCTTTTTGATTATTCGAAACTCAACTTTACATACGTTCTGTCGAAAAATACGATTCAATACTTCTGCGGCAAAATTTATTTCGCCATTTTTCGTTTGTTAAACTCAAAACGGACTCGTGGAAATTAACAATTTTAAATTTTACCACACTAGTATCGAAATGTACTTTAAGGCTTAATTCGCACATCTCTCTTAATCAAGAATTATTAAAGTACTCGAGATAATTACTAATTATTCCAGCATATTTCCACACTTCGCAAAAAAAAAAATACGAGGCATATAATTAATTTTTTTTTTAATCAGGAAACCCTTTTGCCTTGTTAGGCTCTATGGATTTAATATTTTTTGAGTTTAAAGTTTTGGGTTAATAGCGACTTATGCTATGTGGATTTGACTTTTTGGAGATACTATCGATTTGAGTTATGTGGGTTTAAAGCTTATGGGATTAATTGTGAGTTGGGCTATATGGGTTTAACGTTTTTGGGCTATATAGCTTTCGAGTTTGGATTTTGTGGGGTCAACTAATTTTGGCTTTTATTTTTGGGGTTTATTAGATTGTACAGTTTCAATATCACGGTTTTACGGTTTGAATTTCTAAATGGGATGAGGCCCTCGTTTCCTCGGGGCCCGGGGTTGCAGTCCCCCCTATTAATCCGGGTCTGACTCCGCCACCTTCACAAGCGATGATCGATATTTTCGGGCTTTTAGTGAGCTTACTTCAATGTCCTTATGGCAGCTTGACTATCTGATAAAATGCGTGTATCGGTAGTTCATATTTTCTATTCTCTATGACTTATGCTCCCAGTTAGACACTTGGAAAATTTGGAAGATGTTATGTAGTGGACGTTACTAGGTAAAGATTTGAATGAGTTCAAAATAATAAAATTCCCAATATTATTACTGATCCACTGTAAAAAGGCTTTGAGTCGAATGGCTGTATCAGCGGTCGATTGTTTGTTGAAAATATCAAGCGGTATAAGATTGAACAAAATATTGATTGCAGCGGATGTGACATTTGACATTTTAAAACTTTTTTTACGGTAGACCCTCAGTACTCAGGGTAAAGTGTAACATTTTGGAATCAGCACATATTGATGTCAAAAGTGACATTTAAATCTTTTTGTCGGAAGTAGAAATGAAAAAAAAAATCAGTATTAAACACTTACAGGCAGAAACTGACAGCGTCGATAGACAAGTTCAGATATGTTAAGGTAGGCTTAGAAATCGACAATGTAGTTTATCTGAAGAATTTTATAATTAAGTTATTAGGAGTGAAATTCTTAAAATACTGTTTGTAAAATGTCTTATGCCTTGAGAGCATCATACTTTTGTGTCCAATAAAAACGCACGATGCAAACTTTGACAATTATCTTAATTTTCTTGTCTCAATCTTTCACAAATTTAGCCATATACATAGATGGGAATTAAAGTTTTCTTAGGTTTTATATTTTTTTTGTGATTAGACAGCGTGTGCTATTGACTTCTTTAAATATTTTATAAAACTAATTCCATCTTATATATGGTAATTTATGTATTGTTTTTAAGTTGGTACCGCTGGATTTGACAACTGTTAATATCAGCTTTCATTTGGAGAGGTTTAATGATTGACATTCATTATATTTTTTTTTTTTAATGGACAAACATCAATGCATATAAAATACGTTTTGGAGGATTGACCATGTCAACTAACTGCAATCTACAACAGTTCCGAAACTTCTTCTTCTTAGTGGGCGGATACCGACACTTGCCAGACACGGATGGTGTTGTCTGAGTAACCAGCGAACAAGGTTTGTCCGTCTGTGGACCAGGCCAGAGACAAGCACTGTGGTGGATCGGCCTTGGCTGATGGGAAGACAACCTCTGGGCGGAGTTCCTCGACTGTCTTCTTGCATGCCAAATCCCAGATCTTGATGGATGGACCGTAGGCGACGCACAACCAGTAACGGTTGGGTGAGAAGCACAGGGCATTAATGATGTCGTTGTGCTCCAAGGTGTACAAGTTTTTGCCGTCATTGAGATCCCACAAGAGAGCCTTGGCGTCCTTACCTCCGGATGTGCAGAGGGAACCGTCGGGAGAGACGGTATCGGTGTTCAAGTAGCCGCTGTGTCTGTGGTGGTTGTTCTTCAACTTGCAGTTTGCCAACTTCCAGACCTTGACGGTACGATCCCAACCGCACGACACGATGATTGGGTTGGAGTGGTTTGGCGAGAAACGCACGCACGACACCCAGTCGCTATGTCCATCTTTCTGGATAGTGTACTTGCACTCGGCCAAGGTGTTCCACAATTTGATGGGCTTGTCTCGGGATCCTGAGACAATTTGACGGTTGTCAGCGGAGAAGGCAACTGACAAAACATCCTTGGTGCGGTCTTCGAAACGACGAGTGGTCTTTCCGGCGGCCAAATCCCAGAGACGAAGAGTCTTCTCCTATGAACCGGAAAGGGCATAGTTTCCGTCGGATGACAAGAAAACGTCACTGATGAAGTAAGAGTGTCCGTAAAGACGCTTCTGGGGGTAACCGTAGTTGTTGTCTTCATCGCGGGTCAATTTCCACACAATCAAGGTCTTGTCGCGAGAAGCAGAAATGATGTTGTCGGGATCCTTTGGGTTGGTTGCGATTTGTGTAGGCCAGCCATTTTGTCCAAAAAGAGTTCCTCGTAATTGTAATGTCTCAGACATAATTTATTGAATTTACTTTTGAGTCAACTCAAGGAAAAAGTTTGACGAAAAAAAATAAAAAAAGTAATGAAGGGTGGTTAAAATTTAAGGCCGAATGTTTAATGTGAACCACACGTTAACATCACCAATTGATTTTTTCGGTCAATTTAATCTTCCAAATGTGCTTACAATCTTAAAAATCGTGCACAAATTTAAGCAAACAGGGTCTGTAAAAACACCAGTGTATGCTCGTTCAGCTCGCACTGCAGAAAATATTGCTGCTGTTCGCTATAGTTTTTCTTAAGAGCCGTCCACTGTAACTCGTCGTCGTGCCAAACAATTACATTTCTCGCTCTTACCCTTGCATTTACATGGTGCAATCGATTCAAGAACTAAAGTCTCTTGACCATTTCAAGCATCGTCAATGGTCAGAACTGTGGCAAGAAATGTCAACAGTGGATTTTAGAAGAAAAATAGAAGTGACTGTTTGTTTGGTGCGGCTTATGATCTTACGGCATTATCGGCCCGTATTTCTATAAAACTGGTCAGACAGTTATTGGTGTTCGTTATCGTGAGATGAAAACGAACTTTTTGTGGCCCGAATTAGAAGACATGGATGTGGACTATATGTGGTTTTAACAGAACGGTGCCCTTTGCCACGCAGCCAAAGAAACAATGGCTCTTTTGCGCGACAAAATCAATGGACGTAGTATCTCACGTTGTGACGATTTTAATTTGCCCCCAATATCATGTGATTTGACTCCGTTGCAGTGCCGGATTAGCCTCAAGGCAAACTAGGCAGCTGCCTAGGGGCCCCGCTTGAGCTAGGGGCCCCTCGCTCTGACTACGAACAAAAAATTTTTTTGGAGATGCACCTTCAATAAAAAACAGCATTACATTTTTTATACTTGCCATAAATATAAGAAAAAAGAACAACAAAAAAAGAAACGGTGTATACGTGTTTATAATGAATTATGACTCCCATGCCCCATTCCATCCTAATGGGCCCAACCCAGCGATTTTCGGATTTTCGACAGTCAGCTCAAATTTTTTTCACATTTTAATATCTAATAAAAGTTAGTAGGAAGTACAACTAAAATTAACTTTCGAACAGATTCGAAAGTAGCACAAAGTAACATAGCAGGGCCCCAGAAAAAAACAATATTTTAAAATGTTACAAATACAAACGCATTAGCACAGGGTCGAAGTGCAGTTGGATAATACATTTTGGGAGACGAACCAAAATGAAATGAAAATAAGAATGGATATTATGTACATAATTTACACCCCTATTCTGGCAAACCTCACAAGTCACAAAAACCTCACAAGGTGATCATAACTTGATTTTGTGAGGATTTATTTCTCACAAACTTCTTACTAAGAAAAACTTGTGAGTTGTGACCTCCTTCAGAGCAGATCACAAATTCGAAAGTTTTTGTGACGCCAAAACCTCACAAACTCAAATTCAGCTCACCTTGTGAGGTCGTCATAACTTGTGAGTTTTGCCAGAATAGGGCTGTTAGATTAAGCAATTTTTTTAACTCTTCTATTGTGTTCAAATAGATAAACCAACTACTGTAGTTATTTTAAGTTTTATTTTGTTTTAAATACATTATTTACATACATACATAACCGTAAGTATACTTATACCTTATGAATGCAAGATAATTTCTAATAACTTGTAGTTAATCGAAATTGTCTGAGAACCATGAAGTTGTTATACATATATGCTTTGTTGAGATATCACTGCATATATTTACTACAGTTATTAATTTATATATCAACTGCAGACTGTTGTCTAAGATGTTTCAAATGTTTTAGTTAAGATTTATAAAATGACAGATTATAGCTGATTATTCCTCAGGAGGTTACCTACACCTTCTAACCTAGCTCAAAAAGAGCTTATAATATCGAAAAACCATCGGAAAAGGGCCCAAGAATTACTCTGCCTAGGGGCCCATGACATGGTTAATCCGGCTCTGCTCCGTTGGAGTTCTTTCAATCATCGATAAGCCAGCAGCAATTCAAAAGAGGAAGAGATAATTCGGCTAATTATTGGCAAGAACCTCAATTATGCATCAGCGTCATCGGAAATTTTGAAAAATTACAAATACTTCCTGAATAACTTCCTGAATAATGTCTGCTTTACTTTAAATCAACATCGGCCCATAGAATGTAACCATCCATTAGATTGCTTGACAGTCGACGGTATCAAAACTTTGTGCTTAAGTGTTGATTCAATATGACTTTATTTTCGCATAACTCCTGATAATTATGGTCGTGATATTTGACCGACTTCGCAGCAATCGGTAAGTTTGTGCAGAAGTTTAAAGAGAATGGAAGCCTTATTAAGGTCGTAAGCCTATTATCACGGTAAGGAAGGCTCAGTCAAAATGTAGCTCTTGCAAGGCAAACTATTGCTGATAATTCGAATTTATCGATTTTACGGTAACAAAGCAATTTATTTTTGCCGACGATCTTAGAAGACGGGTTACCAAGCCTTACGACACGATCAAGTATGGTGTCATTGCGTGAAAATTTTCCTTGTCACGTAGTTTCAAGTTTCGTGAAGTCATTTGGGCACCAAGATTATGCAGTTTGACAGTAATAGACTTTTTTCTGCACTGAACCAAAAAGGTACGTAAATATAATTAAAAAGTTCGTTGAGACAATGAATATAGTGATGGAATTTGTCCAATAAACACATTAATTGTGTCAGTGAATTATCGTTTATTATTCTCCATTTCCGGCTTAAAATTTTACAAACAATTTAAAATTTTCGTTTATAACCACAATAAACTGAGTTTATTGATTTTAATAAATCCAATAATAAAAATAAATAACCGTTTATATTTCCATTTATAATATTAATAAACCCGTTTATAGCCTTAATGAACAGAGTTTATTAATTTTAATAAATGCGTTTATAAATATAAACAACCGTTAATTATTTCCGTTTAGAGTATTAATAAACCAGTTTATAGCCTTAATGAACACAGTTTATTAATTTTAATAAATGCGTTTATAAATATAAACAACCGTTTATTATTTCCGTTTATAATAATAATAAACCTGTTTATATCCCTAATTAACAGAATTTATTAAATTTAATAAATGCGTTCATAAATATAAACAACCGTTTATTATTTCAGTTTATAATATTAATAAACTCGTTTATGCCTTTATGAACAAAGTTTATTGATTTTAATAAACACGTTTATTAATATAAATAATTTATTTATTAAACCTGTTTATAATATTAACAAATAAGTTTATAACCGCAATAAACAAAATTTATTGATTTCAATAAATTTGTTTATTGCGTTTATTAAACCCATTTGTTAAATTCACAAACAGGATTATTAAAATAAATCCTTTTTTCAGGAGGATTTACATGACTGCAAAAGCTTATTACTTTTGCCATACTTTTACCATTTATCGTCAAAAGCGTATTTTTTGACAAAACATAGTAAAGTAATGGCAAAAATGATGAAACTTTTTCAGTCGTGTAAGTCCAGCAAATATTGATCTAAAACGTATAAAAGAAAACATTCATATTAATATTTTTAAAAAAAAGTTTCCAACTTCCAGTTACAAACCTGTTTACAGCGCCAATGAGTCACTTCATCCTGGACCTCACTATCGAAATCTATGCTGAAAATTATAAAAATTCTGAAAATAAAGAATTTCGAACTAATAAAAAAGATCTAGTTAATTTAATTTTACAATTTTTATTTTTTGCAGTTAAGTTCATTTATTATCAAGTTAATCAAGCACCGACCCAAACAAACGAATTCTGGGAGTCCTTAATGGTAAATCTCGTGAACGTTTTTTTTCCCTCGTTGTCTTTCCTCACAACTTTTTGGAAAGGCATAAAATGCCCATGTAGGGCCCAGAGTAAATCTGCATCTTGACAATCTGAGAAATATAAACAATTTTATTTAAAACATTTTTCATATCATCGATTAATAAAGAAATGAGTTTCTATATTATAATTTAACAAAATTGTTTTGCGAATATTTGTTAAAGCAACATTAGTCTTGACATACATTTTTTGAAATACTGTGTTTCGATAAAACCCAGAAATGAGGAACAACCGATTGGGTAATGAAGATTAAAAAGATAAACAAATTTAACAAATATCTATTGCTCTCAAAAAAGCCGTAGGTATTGTTATATCAATAATTCAATACAAATTAAACTACGTATGTACATTAATACTGTATCCGGTATCTAATAAAATGTATTTATTTTATATCTTGCTCAGATAACAATTTACTTTTATACCGTTGTTATCAATGGCGGATCCAGGGGTGGGTGGTCGTAGGGTTCATGACCCCCTGGGAGATAATTTGTTTACCTTTTTCGTAGGAATTCCCTTCAATTCAAAACTAATCGTATTGCAATGGATTATATTTTGAATGATTTATTTTTTGTGCATGAAAATAACATTTGTATTTTACTTCCTTAAACTTGGTTGCTAAAAGTACTTCTTTTGACTAAAGATTGGACCAAGAACATAATATGAATCGAATATAGCCCTATTACAAAAACACAGCACAAACTCTCTAACTTTTGACCAATGGACGATCCAGAAGGGGGGGGCTCATATGAGCTATAAGCAAATCATTATCGCTAAATTAGTCTATTTTTATCTGCTAGCTCTTATTTTAACATAAAATATTTTAGTGATAGTACTTAATTATATAAATTTAATATGCAATATGAATATTGTAGATGTGGTAATTAAGTTTAACGAATTATAAACTTTTCACTTCGCATGGTAATAATGTTGATACCAATTCAACTAAAAGTAAGAAAAGAAATGAAGAACAAATTCAAGTAAATTGAAATACTTTTTCGAACAAATTTTTAAATATTATTGTTCAAAATGATTTAAACACCTTTGCTGTTTTTTTTAACTACTGAATAAGTTTTAAATTGTGTATTGTCTTCCATCATTAAACATGACAGAAATCAAACATTTTAGTTGCTAAAAAAATACGAATAACTTACATTTTAAGATAGTTTTCTTCTTCAATGTTTTCCCAGTAATGTTTGTATGGATGTATAAACCATCAACAGTCGCCAGTTTCTAATAAATACAATCTGTAAATTTGTGAAAGATTTTTTAGTCAGCTTTATCATTAAAATTTTTAACAACTTATGTTAATTTTTGTTTAGGTTTTTATTTTTTGTAAAAAAATTGTCAATTAGATTTTTGTCAAAATGTTATAGAATGTTGAAAACAATATTTACTATAAGATAAAATTAGTTCAAAAGCAGATATTTACGTCGAAAAAAATGTTTACCAACTTTTGCTAATTTTTTTTTAAGTTTTTATTTAAAAAAAATCTCAATTAGATTTTTATAAAAATTTTACCAGATGTTGAAAACGTTATTCTTTGTTGCACAAAATTGTTTTGGTGATGAAATCATTTTTATTCGTAAAATTTTCGAGGTGACAAAATTTTTATTTCACTTTTTTTGATTTATAAAAAAACAGTTGATTGGATTTTTTCCCAAAAATATATGTGTGTAATTGTTTGGTATAACGTTAAAATATATAATACACAATTTATTTCAAGTCTCTAGCGTTATTAGTTCGTGAGATATGTAGGAGTTACCAAAATGTTCACCTTTTTTAAACTGCTATGGTAAAAAATCACTCACGCAATTTTCTTGAGAAACCTTTCTGCATCATTCTGCATTATTATCTGTATTTTTAAAATTAATTTGAAGCCGATATCTCTTCTGTTTCTTGAGCTATGGACGACGAAAAAAACGTCGCGAACGTACAAACGTGTGAAATTTTATGGATATAAATAGATAAATTACTGTGATACTTAGTTGAAAAAATATTCAAGAAATGAGATGGGAATTAAAAGAAAATTTGTGTAGTTAAACTGACGTGCGCCGCGCCGCCGCCGAGTCGCTCATGGCGGTATGCATTCAACAGATAGATAAACCATTTTGTTGGTGTTGCGCGTTGCAGAAAGGGGATTCACAATTATAATAATAATAACTAATAATAATATCTAATAATAATAATTAAAAAATAACTCACCTGATTAACTAATCTAATTGTTAGCTGATGCACTAATAATTTTTTAATATCTTGACTTCACTTTTTTTAATGTTCACTTTAACTATAAACCACTTTTTCGTGTGGGCTTCTTTTTGTAAATGATTTGTATTATATTGGTTGTTGCTCGTTGAAATTCGGCGGCACTTCATTTGTTCGTTCAGTTCGGCAAAAAAACTTCTTACATTGAAAGTATTGTTAAGCTCCGTTTATACTGCCAATTTTCAAAAAAAATTTCATATTTTTTAGCTAGGAATTTTATAATTAATTAATGGTTTATTAAAATTAATAAACATGATGTTTATTTATATAAACGGATTTACAAACGCAATAAACGGTTAATTGATTTGAATTAACATGATGTTTCTTATTTATACTCCGTTATGTTTATCAGACGCTTCGTTCAATTTGTAAACAACCGCCAGGAAAATTAATAAACTGTTTATTACCATAGTAGTAATTGGGTTAGTTAAAATCAATGAATATGGTATTTAATTATTCTATAATATATTGCCGACTTATACCACGTGTTCACTAGAACAAAAGAAACAAATAGGAGAAAGGAAAACTTAAATCAACATTTATTTGAAAAAAAAAAATAGGTCATCACATTAGTAAGATTAAAACTAAATATAAAAAAATGGCGATCGAGTATACTTTAAAAATGTAAGAAGTTGATCAATCAAAATCAAAATCTATAGTTATTCTTAGAACATTTAAGATATGAGTATTTTAATAAAAATTAAAATGACTGTCAAGTACATTGGTTTTGGCTTACCTTATTTTTAATAACACTGTACCTACACAAATATTATTATTACTCTTGTTATTATTATTATCATTATTATTATTATTATTATTATTATTATTATTATTATTATTATTATTATTATTATTATTATTATTATTATTATTATTATTATTATTATTATTATTATTATTATTATTATTATTATTATTATTATTATTATTATTATTATTATTATTATTATTATTATTATTATTATTATTATTATTATTATTATTATTATTATTATTATTATTATTATTATTATTATTATTATTATTATTATTATTATTATTATTATTATTATTATTATTATTATTATTATTATTATTATTATTATAATTATTATAATTATTGTTATTATTTTTATTATTACTGCTAATATTATTATAACTTTATTGAAATATAAAATAAATACCAGTATCAATAAATAATTAGCGATAGCTGCCAGGAATTCACGCTTGTACACAATAACACAGCAAATACTGCAAAAAACAAATGTTTGTAAATCTGAACGAAATTTTCGCGACATTCCACACACTTTGTTTTGTATTCTTTTTTACAATTTAAACACACATTTATATATTTTTGCGAACCAAGTAATCATGAACGTTCGTGCTTGCCAAAAGATGAAACAACCAAAAAATGAATCGTGTAATCAGACACTTATTCGATCACGCAGTCATAGAAGATAAAGCATTATAAAGATACAAATCCTTCTTACGTTCTGTAAATACTACCGTAGATTTGTATATTTACAATGGTTTACCTATCTTATTACATTTTCTTTAGAGTGCTGAAACGGGCTCAAAGTTTCCTTTGACCCTTTGTGTATATGTTTTAACTTGAAATAAGTTTGGTTTGGCTGGTTAATGTGAGTTGGTAAAGGTAGAAGTTGAAGTTGATATGAGATGTGTGACATTCAACATTTTTTTTTATAAAGGTGTGAGTGAGAGAAATGCACTATAGTTGGACATTTCACAAATAAAATTAGTCTCAAAAAATGTTTGCTCTTGTTCTCACACTCCGAGTTCACATTTCTGGGAATCATGTATACTGTAGGTGTGACATATTACGATTTCCATCAATTACATTTTAAATATTGACTATAAGGATTTTTAGGAAAAAGTGTGAACTCTGCATCTGGGTAAAAAATACAATTTTTCGTTAAATTTTAAGAAACGATATATTATTTTTGATAAATTGTTTATTATATATAACAATGGTTAATTAAAAACACAGCCATCTACAACAGACATGGTAGTTACACCCAGCTTACATTACTATTATTTACAAAATAGTAAGAAAGCCCAAAAGATGCCAACGATCGAATATAACAATTATGAATGAAAATACTAATTGAAGGCTTGTGTTTTTGTTTCGTATTTTAATGTCTTTAATTGCAAGTAGAAAACTCTATATTATGATTTTATTAAGCTCTTATGATTCCTTATCATATAATATTAAATGAGTAGTACCCGTGGCATGATGGTTAGTGCGTTGGACTGTCATGCAAAGGGTCTTGGGTTCAATCTCTGCCTGTGCCACCTTAATTTAAAAAAAATTAATTTTCGCGGGTACTGCCTCTTGCAAGGAATTGACATTTCCTTCAAGAGTAATTCTTGTCATGAAAAAGTGCTTTCTCGAATTAGCCGTTCGGATTCGGCCTAAAATTGTAGGTCCCTTCCATTCCTGATAACGGTACACGCACACGGGAATAGTTGAGAGTTGTAAGTCACCAGGTCCTGGTTCACAACGGACTGTTGCGCCACCCAATTTTTTTAAAATATTAAATGCAAATGTTTCTCATTAAACTTTAACCTTAAGATCGACTTTATCAAAAAATGGTCTGCTTACATAAAATATAAAAGTTCTTAGCCAAAATTATTACCTATATAGAATTAAAAACAAATTAAAAGACATCAATTATGCTCTAGGACTTTTGCTCTTATAGAACGAGTTATAAATATAAATTAAACTCATCACTGAACAATTTACTTATTTTGACTGCAGCGTTACTGCAATTCACAAGAATTCGTATGAAATGATATGAAGTTTAGCGATATTCCTCATACAATTTCATACAAATAATGTTTTTCGGAATCGTGAAGTTTAGTTCCGCTGAGTTTGAGTGCAGTGTTATCTTTATATGATTTGATAATTGATTGATTCAAGGAATCAATTTCATTTTTGGAGGTTGGGATATAATATTTAACAATTTGCCTCTTTATAATGTTGTTCATAGCAACAATAAATGGTTCACTATTTTCCAATTGCCAAAGTTTATTGTGTCAGTGAATAAGGTTATACAAAATAATAAATTACTTGAAAATTTTCCAATTCGTCTATTAATAATGTTGTTCATTACAACAATAAACAGTTTATTATTTTTTAATTGCCAAATTTGTATTTTGTCAATGAATAAGGTTATAAAAAATAATAAACTATTTGTAAATTAAAGAATTGGTTGTGACATTAGATGAAGGTTGAGGTATAATCTTTAACAGTTCCCTTTCAAACATTTTGTTTATTGTGGCAATAAACGATTAATTATTTTTGATAACTAAAATGTTTGCGGCAATTAATAGAGTTATTAATTTTAATAAACGGTGATTAAGTGCTTTATTTTTCATTTAATAAACGGCTGTTAATAGTATTAACAAACGATTATCAAACGCTGAATTTTTTTTTAATAAACCGTTCACTCTGACAAGAAAAAGTTTGTTGTGACAATAAATAAGCAGTTAATAAACGCCGTTTTTTATATTAATGCTCGTTTGTTTTTTCAGTGTGTGAGACGACGCAAATCTACTAAATTCACGCGAATAATTCTCCTTCTCCAAAAAACGGCCATTATGAGTCAATTCTAAAAATGAATGAATCTCTTAATTTTAAATGAATTGTTGTATTTTATTCTATTTTTACTTATTACTTGATTGAAAGATTAAATGCTTGAACTAACTATATGTATTTTACATTTAAAATAATAATTAAAATTTATTAACATACTGATCCGGTTTCGGAAATGGCCGGATATTGTGACTTATTAAGTTGCTAATTCAATTCTGACTCATTAAAACTGCGTGTTTAAAAAAACCCCATTTGCAATTGGAAATCGATTGTAAGAGTACCGGTATCTGCTTCTTTTAAGATGCATTGAACTTGTCAATAACTGACATGATAATATGATATGCGGAAATATACGTCCAAATTCTTTTATGCGTATTCATACAAATAAAGAATAAACCATTGTTATTCTTTGGTATATTAAACTCAACGAAAAACAACAAAAGCTTTATTATCAATGAAAAAACATGTTTTATAATTAACGCCTTTTACTTTAAGAATTCTTTAAAATAAATATCCGGATTTATAACACATCAACTGATGTGTGTAGTAATTTAACACCTTTTTTCCTAAGTGAGCCAAAAAGAGAAATGCCCTAAATTTGTACAATGCTGTGGTTAAAATTGCTATTCAATTTTATTTTGTTAGATATGTAGCTTGTGCCATATGCTTGAACTTTTTTAAAATAACAAAAATTAATTTGGAGATACTGGATGGATGGATACATAATACGATACGCGCTTTTCGTTTTCTTTGGTTTTCTGTGACGTCACAATCGTCTTTTATTAATATTTTAATTTTTAGGTATTTGTATTTGTGTTTTTAATTAAGCATTTTGAAAGTTTTAGACACTCGAAAATAATAATTAGGTTCACCAGATTTAGGTTTGTTTCCATTGTTATTTTTTTACGAACTGTAATAAAAGGTGCTAAATATAGAATTTTTTTACATAAAGTTGTTTAACAATTTTCAATGACATGTTAAAGTGGTTTAAGACTGTTAAAACAAGTAATTTATTCAACGTACAATAATTAGAACAGTCAAATTCATTAATATGATTATCAAGATTATTAACAATTATTATAATTGTACATATGTATTATTATTTTCGTTTGGCATGAAGTAAAACAAATAAAAAAAGGTTAACATCTTCTCTGTCCTAAATTAAATCTTGATTAACTTTTGACAACCAAATTAACAGATAGACTTGAAAATGGGATAATTTTGTAAATAAGCAATTATTACTGTTATACATTGTTTAAAATACTTGGTCTTCGTAAAATATTAACCTTCTACTTTTTAATAAATATAATTTTTTAACATAGCTGAAAATTAAACTATATTTTCAAAGTAATAAAAGCGGTTACATGCAGAGAAAAGAAAAAATAACCGTCAAATTTCAAAATTCCTTAATAAAAAGTTACTTTTAGTTTTCTACAACGCAATAGGTGGCAGCACATCGAACAGTTTGAGGAGCCTAATATGAAATAATGTTTGAAAGAATTATTGGTGTCTATGCTAAAGTTGTACACTTCGTAACAAAATTTTGAAGTCGCGAAATTTTTTATTTGTGAAGGAGAAGGTGTTTTCAGAACCTGAATAGGTATTTTTGCGGCTTACTTTTCATGTCCAATGCCCTTGCAAAATTCCATGAGTCAATCCTTTTGATTTTAGGCATGTCTAAATTT
The DNA here is from genome assembly GCF_945859685.1 of Eupeodes corollae. NCBI lineage: Eukaryota > Metazoa > Arthropoda > Insecta > Diptera > Syrphidae > Eupeodes > Eupeodes corollae. The sequence goes on along the minus strand of NC_079147.1, from coordinate 18,077,729 downwards.
GTCATTTTATATGAAAATGTCGTGAAGTGGAGAGATGCAGTCGGGAGGAGAACATTATTTTCATTCTCTTAAAGCCTAGTACATACTTCCTCGTGAAGTGAACGTTCGCCAGTGGAGAAAGTGAACTTTTGACATTGCTCACTGGTACACACTTGTGAGTACACGTTGTGAACATGAACAAACCAAATGTCAAAGCTTCACCAACAGTTCCCGTGCATTTTGCACGTGAATTGCCCGTGAACGAAAACTCTCCACTATGTTCTCCACTCAGCTTCACGAGCAAGTTCACGGGTGAACCAAAAACTGAAATTTGTATGGGTTCACGAGATGGTTCACAAGTATGTACTAGGCTTAAGCTGTTAGATGTGTAAGGAAGATAATAATTTCATTAGTCAAACTGACCAAACAAGAGCTATTTAGGTTCTTAACCAAGGTCAAGAAAGTTTTTATTTTCGTTGCTTACTGCTTAGCTTCATTGTATTTATTTGTATTTACAAGTCTGCTATTGTACACGAACAGATAATTATTAATTCGTTTAGTATTACTCTAGTACTCTATTATGTTAAAATTAAAAAAAAGAGGCTTGGATGCGACCCACACTGATAACTTCCCATCCCGTCTCTCGATTTGTGTTGCTTAAAAGTTTGTCTATATGTACTCGTATCAATTTTTACCAAATTTGCGTACTATTTTTTGTAGATTTTATTTTTTATGAAAAAAACGGACTGTTGGATTTTTATATAAAAATTACTGAATATCGAAAACAATATTTTCTGTGAAATAAAATAAGTTTGAAGCCTAACATTTTAAATTTTTGAAGAGCTATTTGAGTCGAAAGTAAATTTTTACCAAGATTAAGTATCGTTTCATTTAGTGTTTTATTTTTTGTAAAAAAACTGTGAAGTTGATTTTTTTCACAATTTTATCGAATGTTGAAAACAATATTTCTTATAAGATAAAATTAGTTTGAAGCCAATATTTCAAATTTTTCGAAAATCATTTTTTACCAACTTTTGTTAATTTTTTGTCGTATTTTAAGTTTTTGTAAGAAAACGGTCAATTCGATTTTTTTTCAAAATTTTACTGAATGTTGACAACAATATTTTTTGAAAGATATAAGTAATTTATCTATCTGTCTATCAACTCCTACTCTCACCTCCCCGCGGTGAACATCGGGTGCCTAGTACCTCAACTGGAGATTGGGTTCCAACCCCAGTGGAAAGTTGTTGGGGGCAGCAAACAAGAGGGGGGAGAGGTGTTTCCACTAAGGCACATCGCCTTATCCAGACGGCAGCGGAGGAATTCCCGAGATGGAATCAACGGTGGTGTCTACAGTTCCAGTAAGGTCGAACTACTTAGTGAACACCTTATAGGGCTTCATCGACATATTCGGAGCCCAGGCCTATAAGGAGCGGTTCATCCGGCTCCCCTTCCTTGGAGTTATACTATGGATCTGGCCCTCCAGGTTGGGGGTTGTGCCGTCGGGGTGACTTCCTGGCTACGTAAAAACATCATAGTTTCGAAGCAACAACAAGCCTCGGATACGGACGGATTCACTGTTGACAACCCACGCAAACGAAATAAGGACAACGAACTTCGGATATATACGTGGAATGTTAGGTCCCTTAACAGACCACGTGCAGCCGAACAATTATCGGAAGCCCTAAACTGCTGCAAGGCAGATATTACAGCCATCCAAGAAGGGATGGACCGGGCAAACGCAAACTAAAAGACTGCGATATATACTACGGCGACTGCTACCGAGAACAAAGACAGCGACTATTTGGGTGTGGATTTGTTGTTGGAACTAGGAACATCACGACAATCCGCATCAAGGCTAAATTCGCCAACATAAGCCTAATATGCGCGCATGCCCCAACAGAGGAGAAAGATGAAGACATCAAAGACATATTCTTCGAATTCTTGGACAAGACATTTGAGCAGTGCCCTGGCTATGACATTAAAATTGTCTTAGGCGATTTTAATGACAAGCTAGGAAGAGAAGACATCTTTGGTGGGATAATCGGGAGATACAGCCTGCACGACACCACCTCCGACAACGGATTCAGGCTGGTCTATTTCGCTGCGGGGCGAGACGTTCTGGTAGCTAGTACGCAGTTCACGCATCTCAATATCCACAAGGGGACATGGAAATCTCCTGATCAATCAACCGTCAACCAGATTGACCACATTGCGATCGACGCACGACACGACACTTCTCCAGTATCCAGGATATCCGAACATTCCGAGAGGCCAACATTGACTCGGACCACTACCTCGTTGTAGCCAAGGTACGTCTACGGATATCCCGATCCAAGCCAAAAACAAGGAAGTACTGTGAGAAGATTCGACGTTAGATGGCTACAATCGTAAGAGACTGCCATGTCCTTTTCGGATCGAGTCTCTTATAACCTCTCAAGGAGTCCTATTCTGCCTGCATTAAGCATTGAAAACCAGTGGCAATATTGCCTTGCAGCCATCAAAGATGCCGCCTCTGAAGTGCCTGGTTTGACGACAAATGCCGGCAAGCGCACGCAGCGAAACAAAAGGCATACAAAACGGTGCTGCACAAAAGAAGTAGAACTGCTCGCGAGCTCTACTAGCAGAAGAGGAGAGAGGAACACCGGCTTCTTAGATGGAAAAAAACAGAGCACGAGAAGGGCTCGATCGAGGAGATAGAGGGATGTCACAACAGGAATGAGGCTCGTAAATGTTACCAAAAGGTAAAAAAAACCTCCCAAGGGTACCAGCCACGAACCGAAGCATGTTAAGACGATCAGCGGAACATCGTAGTAGAACCGCAGTCGATGTTGAGAATATGGAAAGACCACTTCTCCAAATTATATAACAGCAATGACGAACCAAATTCCGCTGTAAGGGAGATAGAACCACTCAACCTCTACGACACAGATCAACAATTCCGCCTACCCGACCTTGACGAAGTGAAGATAGCTATATCTAAACTCAAGCCAAACAAAGCTGTTGGAGCAGACGGCATCGCTGCCGAACTATTCAAAGCAGCAGGCGAGGACTTGGTACGGAGCATGCTACAACTCATCAGCAAAATATGGTCGGAAGAAACTTTGCCCGATGAGTGGAATCTCAGCATAGTGTGCCCGATACATAAGAAAGGAGACCCTCTAAATTGCGCCAAAACGACAGAGGCATCAGTATCCTTAACATTGCGTATAAGATCCTATCTGCCGTATTATGTGAACGTCTGAAGCCATTCGTCAACAACCTGATTGGTCCTTATCAGTGTGGCTTCAGACCAGGAAAGTTCACTATCGACCAAATATTCACACTATGGCAGATCTTGGAAAAAACCCAGGAGCTTCAAATCGATACCCACCATCTCTTTATCGATTTTAAAGCTGCGTATGACAGCATCTATAGGGAAGAGCGATGGAGAATGCACGCTGCTCTATCAAGGTCGAAAAAGATCTTACCGATGCATTTGATGTCAAAAAAGGTTTTAGACAAGGCGATGCACTGTCATGCGCCTTCTTCGACATCGTTCTGGAAAGAATTGTGCAAAACTCAACCGTCAACACTAGAGGCACAATTTTCCAAAGGTCCATCCAATTACTCGGATACGCAGATGATATTGACATAATTGGAAGATCAAAGCGTGATGTCAGTGGAGCGTTTTTGAGCTTTGCGACGGAAGCGAAGAAGAAAGATGCAAAGGAAGTGGTCAATGAGGGCAAGACCAAGTATATGCTGTTATCAAAAAACGAAGTCTTGGACAAAACGTCACCATGGGCAGCTATAACATTGAGGTAGTTAAGGACTTTGTCTACCTAGGCACCGCTATTAAAACAGACAACGACACCAGCGGCATCTTTCTGTCTCATTATCTATATAACAACATTTATTCGAAGTCCATATCTCGTCTAGTTCTTGAGCTATAGACGATAAAAAAAAACGTCGCGAACGTACGGACGAACGAATGTACGTACACACGCACTTTTATTTTTTGACTCTTATGACCTTGAAACGTCGAGAAATGTCAAAATGTACAAATCAATTTTTTTTGTCTGACTAAATGAAATTTAAATTTTTGAAGACAAACTTATTTTATAGGTACATTATCAAATTTTAAATTGGGAACACTATTTGTTTCTGTTTCTGTATGAAAATAAAACTGTTAATTCGGTTTTTATTTTATTTTTCAATTGAATAAGTTTGATGTCTTAATTTAAATTTTTTGTCAAGATACATATTCATAGAATGTTTATTATATTTTTAAAAGGATTTATTTATTCAATGTAAACTTTTATTGCATTTTTCTAGGAATGTCAGCAGATGTCACAAAAGCCATTTTTCGAAAAATTGTTTGTACAGCTTTTTTTGCATTCTTTAAGATAGAGTTTAAGAAGAAATATCATAAAAAATATTATTGATTACTTCAAATATAAATTTAGTTTTCAATAAGAAGGATTAGAAATTGACATAATTGGTAGCAAGTATAATGATTTCGAAATTAATCAAATTTGTTGAGAAGGAAAAAGCTGAGAAAAGATTTCTGAAAAACAGTAGTGTAAGATCTAAAAACACTTTTCTACCCAATCAAATACAATTCAAAAACTTATACAAACTTTGAAAACAGTTTCGTCAGTTTCTTTTGAAAAAGTATTAAAATATGTATTAGCCGTGGGAATTTTTTAAAGTGACACAGACTGGGATTGAACCTAAAACTTCTAGTTTCTTAGTTCTTATGACATGATAGTTGAAAAGTTTTGTTTTTATTTTTAAACTTTAACATATTTCTATACTTTTTAAAATTTCAAAATTTACATAATCCGCTACATTTTTGAAAAATTTGTATAGAATACGTTAAACTTTTATATTCTTTTTATTATTGAAGTTTTTTAACATATAGAAAACAGAATCAAAATGTCTGTTTCTGACGTTGCTTCTACAAAAATTGTCCCAATCCCAACAAATATGTAGCTATACAATTTCTAAATGAAACAGCTTTTGCTATATCCATTTATGTACAACTCAACCGACCTCTATCACCATTGCTATATTCCTATCTGGGGTAGATATAATATTATCATGTCTGCCGTCTCTAAAAACCAAAAATTCAAAAAGAAACAAAAAGGATTCAAGAACCAAAACACAATTTCACGCCATGTTTCACTTAAATACAATTCGTTATCCCCTGAAAAGGAAGTTTTCGTCTTTGTCACTTTTTAAATGTTTTTTTTTGGTTTTGTTGTTGTTGTAAGTTCTATCTCTATCTGTATCTTTACTATTTCTTTCTCTCTCGGTCTTATAAAGTTTCCGCCGTCACCATTTTATCCGCTGAAGCTGTTGCCTTTAGGTTTCTTTTGTATATTTTTGTTAAGTTCAAAAGACAACACAAAGGTTAAAGAAGTTTCCTCCTCATGGCTTCACAATCCGAATGCAGTCAAGCCCGAAAGACCTCTATTACATGTTTCACCACCACACCCTGTTACCACCTTCAAACCCTCATCTTCCCGAAAGAGATGAAGTCAAACCTCTCTGTTCTTTGGTGAAGATGTGGAGTCAGTGTCGTTTTCTTTTAGTTTTATTCCGGGATCTGGGATCTTTGTTCAAAGTACAGACACAGAGCAATTGTTTCTTTGGAATATCTTGTGTCTTGTGTGGATTGTACAAAAGGAAAAAGGACATTTTGCTTTAACAAGTTCAATTCATATATAAAAAACCCAGGAAGCATCAAGGAGCCGCCTTTAGCATGTGTTCTTTTCCTCGAGGCTTTCCATTCATTCATTTGACTTCTTTTTTTGTTGTTGGTTTTTCCGTCTGACTTGCCGGAAATTAAAACAATCAAAGAAGAAAATTGTGAAGATTTTGCTAAAGTATCCGCTGCTGAGTTCCTTGCTGTTCCTTAACACCAACGACACCATGATTCCTTTTGCTTTTATATTTTTAGGACTTCGATGCGATGATGGTTATGTGGGCAGACACAGACTCAATTCTGATTCAACTATCTATCTTTTCTTTGGCCGAAGTGCTCCTGGGAAAAATGGAAAGGATATTTTCAAGGATACTTCAGAGTAAATTAAGTTAAAATAAGATGAGCTCTTCCAAGCTATACGTGATAGAATAGAAGTGGAGACTTATGCTTTTGACAGTTTCTGATAAGATCGAAGAAAATTTTAATTGCGGTGCGTGGTAACATTATCATTATACATTTTTTTGATGGTTTCATCAATGAGAGACAAACAATAATAGCAAAATTTAAACTTTAAGGGAAGATGTAACTTCGTCTTTAGGAAATAGTGTGAAAGTGTAATAATTTACAAAAATAAATGTAATAATGTAAGAATTATATATAAGAAAATCGTTCATTGATTTGGAAAGTGAAAGTTCAAATTCTTGCAATCAAAATTTTCGAAAATCGGTTCTTAACAAAAATAGGCAAATTTTTAAAAAGGCTTTTCTTTGAAGTTTAAGACATTTTTTCTCTAAAATAATTAAATTGGGTGGCACAAAGTCCGTTTGTGAACTAGGGCCTAGTGACTGCCAACTCTAAACCATTCCTGTTTGCGAGTAGGTACTGTTGTCAGGGATGGAAAGGACCTACAGTTTTAAGCCGAATCCGAACGGCAAAATTGAGAAAGCACTTTTTCATGACAAGAATTACTCTTAGAGAATTTGTCAATTCTTTGCAAGAGGCAGTACCCGTGAAAAAAAATTAAGGTGGCATAGGAAGGGATCATAGCCAAGACCTCTCGCATGACAGTCCATCGCACTTTTTTTTAAATTCATTTTTATTTATTCAATCTTAAACCTATCTTAAAGCTAGACAAAAATTCATAAAACTAGCCTAATTATCCATAACTTACAACTAACTTAATGGTCCCATACGGACACTCTAAGTTAAACTATAACACTTAATACTAATGCCTTTCGGCCCTAAGATCTATTTTACTTCAATTTAAATTTTATTTATTTTGTATTTATTAGAAAATTATGAGAAAAAACTAATATCAAGGTCCTTTTTTATTTTTACTTAAAAACTACTTAAAATTAGGTCCTTAGGTTTTAATAAAACTTAAAACTAACTTAAACTACCCATTCTACCTATACACTACTTAAAACAAGAACAACCACAGCAGCAAAGCTATCTAGGTATCTAACATCTTTGTTTTTCATATTTTGTTGTCTTTTTCTTTTTTAATGTTTTTTTTTATTTTTTGTATTTTTTTTTTTGTATTTTTTTTGTGCCACCCTGCCTATTCTACTTAAAACTAAACCCTAATACTATTAAACAAGTATGTAAGCCGACCAAGGCTTAAAACCCCATCCCGACTACCCGCTATCAAGTGCCGATTGAAGCCAAAAAAACTGGTTCTCCTGCTTCACCCTATCAGTTCGATCCCATTCGGACACAGCCCTACTGAACCGAAGCAGCCCTGCTCCGCCTTGTGCCATGACGTCCCGATTGTACCGAACTCGCCTATCCACGGTTCTTCGTCTGACGTGGTAGATTAGCGGAACTGCCAATCTATCCTGCATCAGACCGCATCTGTCTAAAAAGAGGAATGCCTCTGGTGGAATGAAGCCGCTCAAGCGTGCACTTTCAAAACACTCGTCGTTCGGATAGAACGTCCCGAACATTAAATTGTTGGTGGCATAGCTCTTGCAATGTGACCTCGAACGAGTTTTATCACGAAATTGTCAATTCTGTTGATTTGAGGCCCGTTGTATAGGACCTCATTGCAATAGTAATGCACGTAAGAAGATTCGGTTGTCCGCAGCACACTTAGTCAGAGCCCTATTAATGATCTTTTCAAAAAACTTTGCTGATGCTTGGAAGAAGACTTATGGACCGAAGATTTGACGGGTTAGAGTTGTCCTTTCCCTTTTTTGGGAGAGGATGAACCACAGCGGTCTTCACAAAATGTCTTAGTACAACGTTGGATATACCATCGACAACTGCTGACTTTTTATTTTTTATTGTATTGGAGATGAGCTGAAGCTCAACCTTCGTCACTAACAAGGGACTTGGTCCCGTTTGCTCGGGGATTATGGCATTTGCCAAGGAGTCGTCATTGAACCGCATGAAACCGCTGTTCTCAGATCGCCAATGTGTGATATCATTACGGAGGTAAAAGTGATTAAGTAGGGCTCTGTTTTCCAGGTCGTGGTTGGGGCGAATGCTAACATTCACCTTGTAGACTTGCTGGAAAGCAGCTCCCGCCGCCTCTACTTTTTCCTTCATATCTTCAATTCTATAAAAGTCATTGTCAAAGATGGCTTCTTCTGGATCTATTTGCGTTGTCCTGAGTACGTTTCTGTTCTCTTCAGTTCTTTGGAGTTTAAGACACGGAAGGCCATTATCGTTTTTTTTTCCTGAATATCTTGTTGATTTTGGGGAACACACTAGGGTCACTCGAATTAACAGACCGGACCTTGCGGTCTCAGTTCTTGTTAATTGATAGCCTGTAGTTCTCCTTAATCAACAGATTGACATTTTTTATTGACGACTTCAGTGTCCTAACCTCCAAGTCGTGTGGGTCTGTTAGTCATCTGTACAAGTTTTTGAGTCTTGTCAGTAAGCCACTCTTGTGCTTTCGCAGTTCGTCAATTGTCGCGTTTCTGTAAGCGTCCATTTGGTCCCGTTTTCTGTACTTTGGGATTGTCCGTTCCATCATTCGCTTTATTGTTTCGTCCATCTGTTGTAAATGTTGGCCAATTTCTGTATTTGTCAAGTTTCTGTTGTTTGGTAGGGCTATGTCACTCGAACGAATTTCTTTCGCTAAGGCGTTGGTGAAACGAGGCCACCGCATCTTACTGTAATTGTAAGAATCCAACTCCACGCGTTCGTTCGGAATCTGCATTACAGCAGCCAGTCCGCAGTGATCACTGTCGTACTCGACTGTCTGTAAGCAGTTTCGAGGTTGATTACCCAGGCCAGGCAACAAAGAGTAGAAATGATCTACCCTTTTGCTTTGCTCCTTTATCTGACTTTGCAGTCCTGTTAGTTGACCTTGAATGCTCAACAACAAGGCTACAATGCCAGGCTGCACCTCTGGTGCCTTAAGGGCAACCGTTTCCATTTCATTCCATTCCATTTTTTTTTTCAAATCTCCAAAAAGGCTTTAGTGATTAATCATATATCATAACTCACATTTGACTATTTTGAATAATTATATACAGATCGAAAAAAAATATGAATTCCGAAAGACTTTAGAAGAATTAAGTTTATTTAAAAAAAGTGTTGAAACCATTTCATTCATATTTCATAATTTTTTTACCACATTAAATAGCCTTACAAAGTATAAGTTGTTCTCTTCTATTGAGTTTTTGATTATTAACAATATTTCAAAAACCTAATGCAAAATTGAAATCGAAAAAAAACAGGACTATATTAAAGATTATGATTCCATGGAGCACTCAATTTTAAACAAAAAAAGAGATTGGAATGCAACCTACACTGATAAATTCCCATTCCGTCCATCGATTTGGCTATAACTTTACCAAAATTTTAGTAACAAGATTTTGTGTGTCATAAAAGAACTTTAGTTAGACTTTGTTCCTTAAGTCGAAAACAGTTTCTTTTGTTCGTGTTTTGTAAGAAAATTGTTAATTGAATTGTTTCTAAAAAATTTATTAAAAGTTATCAACAATATTATAACAACATTCAATAGGTTTGATTTCGGTATCCGTTTTTATTCCGTACAATTTTAATCGTAAGACCAATTTTTAGTTGCATTCAATTATTTTGAAGGTAAAATCATTTCTTTTTCGTAAAATTTTCGAGGTGACAAATATTTTTTTTAGTTTCGACGTTAGCAGATTTTTGTTTTTAAAATGTTTTACCTTTTTTTACGTCAGATAATATAGTATAAAATTTAATTGAAGTCGCCAGCGTTTTTTGTTCGTGATATATTTAGGGTCAGCACAAAATGACTATATTTATCGGTTCTTGAGATATGTACGACGAAAAATGGTATTCCGAACGTAAGAGTGTACGAACTGTCAACATTTTAAATTTGACAAATAACTTCCTATGCGAAATTATAAATTCAAACTTTGCAAAGTTAAAAATTAATAAAACAGAGGTTTAATTCTCTCATAACCTATACAACATAAAACCGTAAAGTTTTCCGATTTGTAGAATTGGACATAATAAAATATTTTTAGAAAGATGTCTGTGCGTGCGAGTGTACGTACTTTCGTGCGTCCGTACCTTCACACCGTTTTTTTCGTGGTCCATAGCTCAAGAACCAGAAGAGATATCGATTTCAAATAAATTTTGTTATACAGAAAATAAGGCCGAAAGATGCAGAAAGGGCTCTCAAGAAAATTGTGAGTAGTTTTGTTTTAGCATAGCAGTCTAAAAAAAAGTGAAAATGTTGGTTAACGCTAAATATCTCATGAACCAAAAACGCTAGAGACTTGAATTAAGTTTTATATAATATATTGTAGCGTGATGCCAAAGTATATTTTTTCAAAAAATCCAATTAACGGTTTTTTTATAAATAAAAAAAACCAAAAACAAAATTGTCAACCCGATAATTTTTTCGAATACAAAATGATTTCTGGTATCATCTGGTAAGATTTTGAGAAAAATGGAATTGACAGTTTTTTTTATATAAAATAAAAACATCACTCAAAGTTCTTAAAATTGAATTTCGACTCAAATATCTTTTCAAAAATTTGAGATTATGGCTTTCAACGTATTTTATTTTATACCAAATATTATTTTTAACATTCGGACAAATTTTGAGAAAAATCGAATTGACAGTTTTTTCACAAAAAAAAAATAAAAAACCTAAACAAAAAACTTAATGTTGGTAAAAACTGATTTTCGTTTCAAATATCTTTTCCAAACTTTAAGATATTAGCTTTAAACTACTTTTATCTTAAAAAATATTGCTGACAGTTATTTTTACAAAAAATAAAACTTAAAAGAAAATTTAACAAAAGTTGGTAACAATTGATTTTCGACTCAAATATCTTTTCAAAAATTAAAAATATTTTCTTCAAACTTTTTTATTTCACAGAAAATTTTGTTTTCGATATTCAGTTTTTTTTTTATAAAAATCCAACAGTTCGTTTTTTCATAAAAAAAAGTATCTCTCAAATTAATTTCATTTATCCAATTTGTAAAAATTTAAAAAAATACTACTTAAATTGGTAAAAATTTGTTTTCTAAAAATCTATTTAACAAAACTAGATTTTCAAACTTAACGTTTTCCTTATATGAAAAACTTTGTTGGTAATTTTAACATTTTAATGAATAATTCAACTAACAACTTTTTTAACCCAACCTTTTAAGCAAGACAAATGGACAGACGGGATGGGAATTTATCAGTGTGAGTCGTATCCCAGCATCTTTTTTTTAAATTATGATAAAACAGTTAGTTTTTGTTAACGAGATTTTTAGTCGAAAACCAATTTTTAGCAATTTTAGTAACATTACTTGAAAGTTTCTATTTCTATACTTTTGATACATTTTAAGGCCGCCTTCGATGCTATCGATAAAAGAGCTTTGTTTTACAAGAAAATGTCAACAAAATTTGCTAGCAAACCTTTAAGTAGGAAATATAACTGAGGTGTGGAATGGTGAGGAAAGGTCGGATCGGTTTGAAACAACAATGGGAGTAAAACAAGGATGTATCTTGAGATCACATCTGTTTTCCCTGTTTATCGACGATATCGTTTACCAGGTGGGATGGAGTTTGCTGAAACTAAGATAAAAACACTTCTGTTTGCCGACGATGTTGTTCTTTTTGCTTATTTACCTAAAACACTCCAACTTATGATTAACGGTCTTGTTGTATTGTATATATGTAATTGTAATTTAACGCAGTTATTAAATCGAAGGCTATTATGTTTAAAAGTGGTGGTGGCAGACTGGCCAGTAATGGAAATTTGTATTTCAACGGCGAAACAATCGAAGTGGTGAAAGCATATAAATACCTTGGTATTATGATAACAAGTAACTTTATGGAGAAACTTGCCAAGAGCGTAATAAGCGCTTCTTGAAAAAAATGCTTTGCATATCATCTTGTTTCCGATGATGTTAAATACAAAGTTCAAGAAATTAAAGGAACTGGCGTAATATTTTAATATGAATTTTACCCTCAACGTGCAGTCATGCAATGGAAGAGATTTCAAAAATGCACTCTATGATCTCATCGCCGAATTAGACGAAAAATATAGGCTTGAATGTATCCATCAAGTGACTTCATCTTCAACAAACTACTTATCATACTTTACGAACATGCCTTCGAGATACAACAGGACTATCTATTGTATCAACATGTTTTTTTGCCAAAAAAACGCGATTTATGATAAGATTAAATAGCTTAAAAAAACAGCCTCAATAATAGTTGTGAATTTATCGATTCAAATATCTTTTCAAAAACTTGAAATTTAAGCTTCAAACTTATTTTATCTTATATAAGAAATATTGTTTTAAACATTCTGAAAAATGTTGAGAAAAATCAATTTTTTTACAAAAAATAAAAACCAAAAAATAAATTAATAAAAGTTGGTAAAAATTGATTTTTAACTCAAAAATCTTTTCAAAAATTTGAGATAATAGCTTCTAACTAATTTTTATCTTATTTAGTCATCTAAGAACTAAGTGAAATACTGAAATTGTATTTATTCCTAATTAAAAAAAAAACCTTGAATTAAAAAAAAAACCTTTACAACATCATTGTTGTTTCGATCCTTTTTAAAAACATGATATTTTAAGTTTTTTTTTTTGCAAAAAGCGTTTTCCGATAAATGGTTCATGGTCCTCTAAGGTTCTTGTGTATTTTACAGTTGAAGACTAACAACTTATAAGGATTTTTGAAAAGCGACAGAGATAGGTACTAAAAGTATTTAAACGGAAAATTTAATATTTATTTATAAAATTTCTTCTGAAGCCAATTTTTTTTTGTAGGTGGATCGTAGAGAGCCAGGGACTAGTGACTTATAGCACTCAACCATTCCTGTGTGAGAGTAATTGCTGGGATGGAGGGGACCTAAAGTTTGTATGCCGAAAATTTGAGAAAGCACTTTTTCATGACAAGAATTATTCTTGGAAAATTTGTCAATTCCTCGCAGTACCCGTGAATAAAACTTTAGGTGGCGCAGGCTGGGACCGAACCCAAGACCTCTCGCATGAAATTCCAACGCACTGACCATCATGCCACGGGAACCACCTAATAAAAGCCTAATATAAGTATTATTTCGCAGTGTTGAAATCTGATGTTGCCAGTTGTAAGACCTTGTTGACCAGTGTTCCTCGTATATTCAAAAGTTCGCAAACCTTGAAAAAATAAGATATGAATAAAAATTATAAAAATAGTATTAATCCAAAAATCAAAGTGAAAAGAAGTAAGATACAATTTTGTTTATATGTAGATAATTATAGGTCTCTAGACGCACACCTCAAAAATTAGCGTTTATTTGTTCTGTTTCTTTTGTTTATAATTGAACTGTAAGACAAAACTTTCTTTAACATTTTTTTTGTTCATCTTTTGTATTTATCCATTTTAGAAAAATCCACTTGGTAACACCCAGAAAAATTAAACTTGTTGCAATCAAACCACCACCACCGCCAGCCGCCAAAAAATTCCATTAAAATATGTAAACAAATCTGAATATATACATAATGCTCGTCCATATAATCTAAAATAACTTCAGTTTCTTTTGAAGCTAAAACAAACACAAAAAAATCTTTTAAACACAAATATTGATCAACATTTTAAAAATTTTGAAATTCAATTCAATTTCAAAGTCGGTGCGTTCGGTGAGAGGAGAGGGCCCGATCTCGAGAATACACAATTCACGTATAATAACAGTTGACAATCAAATTATAGGAATTCCATTATTATTGTGACGACTACTGGTGTTTATGCCAGCACCAGAAGCAGCAACAAATATCATTATTTCGATGATGGTTATGTCCTATGATGAGTTATATCACATTAATTCATAATGTGATATGTCTTTTTATTTTGGGTTTACTTAGTTTTTTTAATGGAAACACGAGTATCCAAGGCTGGTGTATGAACTACACTCCAGTTCGATTGATAAAGGTTTTAACTTTAACCAACAATAAGAGGTCGTAATGAGACAAATGTATTGTTATATGGAAAACAGCTCCATTTCCTTTTTCCTTAAGGTGGTAATCGTTTGTGGATCATTGACTTTTAACCATCGCTTTCAAATTTTAATGTTCTGTTATGGAGGCTGACAAAATGACACTAACATAATGTGAATATATCTTAACTTTAAATTTACTATTTCTAAGGCTCAAGTTACAATTTTTGTTATTATAGATTCTCTTAGAATACTGTTGTCCAGCAAGGAATGGTTTAATTATTTAATTCCAGCAGTTTTATAAATATGACCTATTTAAGAGCTGACAAACAATTGTTACATCTACATTTCATAGAGGCAAATTAGAAATTGGGTTGAAATGTTGCTTTTTTCCAAAAAAATATATTCTGTTCTTGTTACCATTTCTATAAATGCGAAGAACGTTACAAAAATGTGATGCAAAAAGTCAGAAAATAAGAAAGTTAGTTAAAAAATTTGTATATGTTTTCCCAGGAAAATAAAAGAGAATTGAATTGAAAACTTAAAAGTCAGCTGGCTTTGATAACAGAAAAAATCTTTTTCTAAAAAACCTTCCAAGGTCAGGGATAAAATTTCTTTTGATTTTGTTCAATTCTTGCATCAAGTCATGCTACTTTCTAATAGATTGGAGAGAGGCTAAGATTATTCCAATTTTGAAACCTGGAAAAAAAGTTAGTCATCCTGTAAGTTATCGGCCTATAAGTGTACTAAGTTCATACATACCGTAGTACAGCAAACCAAATCGATCGAATAACAAAAATCATTCCAACCAATTTAGCAAATGAAAATAGCATTTCATTCTACTTGGCTTGACGGCCTCTTACAAACTTTTGATGCTCTACTTTCAAATGTTTTAAATAAAAATTGTAAAGTTGTTTCTGTCATCAAGAACTCTAGTTGTTTCTGTTAACAAAAGACTTTCGGAAATATTTGAGTGCAGAGCAGGCGCCCCTCAAGGATCCGTTCTTTGACCAATACTCTATACAGTTTTTACTGATGATTTTCCTGTGTTGCAAAATTGCAATAAAGCTATTTTTACAGATGACAACTTTTCCGCTATTGAAACTAATTTGCAATCTTCTTTGAACGTACTTCCACAATATTTTAACGATTGGAAGATTAAGATAAATGCTTTGAAAACTCAGGCTATCAAAAATCTGTTTTTTGTCAATTGGAATTCATGTCCAAGAAATCATAAAAAAGTTATTGTTATCATTAAAATTATCTATCCTTTTATTAATCGTAAATCGAAGTAAAGTCATGAAAATAAACTTATAATTTTCAAAGTTATTTTTAGCAATTATTCTAAACGGATCACCTTAGGGTAACTTAGCTTAGGGTAACTGCGTAAAAAGCCATTTTCGAAAGTTGCAAACTTCTCAAAACAGGTTGTTAAAAAATGATGTTAAACCTTCCTTGGCCGTTCGGATACTCACACACAGGAATGGTTGACAGTTGTAAATCACTAGGCCCTAGTTCTAAACGGGCTGTTGAGCTACCTAATTTTAAGGATATTTGTCTTGGAAAAGATCTTATGAAATAAATTTTAGGCATTGCTTAAGTTTTCCCAAATTTTAAATTTTGTGAAATCCTTTAAGATTTTAGTTGTTTTTGACAGACGAACCACATTTTTGGTGAATATCTTTAAACAACTAATAAATCAGTGGATGAAAACTTAGCTTTATCATCTAAACTGTATCAGCTTTATGGCTTATATGACCCCCCTCAATCGATGATGAATTTGTGGGTCGCGATTTAAATAGGGCTAGATATCCAATTTATATTGTATACTCGGTCCAGTGCTGAGCGATTATTCCCTTGCTTGTTGTAAATCTTAATAATTTCAATGCATTGTTTGAAGTTATCGTTCCCATTTTTGTAATTGTCAAAATACGACATTTGCGCAATATCGGGTTATTTAAATTAAAAGTTCTTATTTTAAACTATACCTATTTTGTAGCGCCGGATTAACCACGTAGCAAGATTAGTAATTGCTACGGGATAAACGCGAAAGGGGACTCCGCGTATTCAAACCCATTCATATCTGCTTGAGCGTAATTTTTTGAGTGAAACTTATTAAGATGGGGTGTGTTGAATTTTTTGATGTCACAAAAACGTGTCTGACGTATGCAACCACTCTTTCTATTTGTAAGATTATTTTAAGTTTAATTTAATAACCATATACCAAAAATCTATTTTCTAGAATATAAGCACAGATAATAAATATAGAGTTGTGACGATGTAGTATTCGAATGACGTTCTGGAATTAGTTGCGATATAATACTACGATGTTGTCTTCCGTGCAACAATTCAGCAGGTGATTTTCCCGATTTTGGATTTGGGGTGGTGCGGTAAGTTGATAGGCATCGGGATAAGGCTAAGTCTTTCTTGGGGTTCTCATTGAAGATTTTCTTGAAATGGGTTTTGAACGTGCGGACAAATCGTTCGGCTTCACCGTTTGAGTCAGGGTGAAATGGTGCGGTCCGCAAGTGCTGGATTCCGTTCTGTTTGCAAAAATTAGTAAAGGCTGATGATGCGAATTGGGGCCCGTTATCTGACACCAGAGTTTCCGGTAGTCCTTCTAGGGTGAATATTTTTGTTAAGGCTTGAATGGTTGCGGTGGTGGTGGTAGAATTCTTCATAGGTACAACAAATGGAAACTTCGAGTATGCATCAATACAGATTAGCCACATTTGATTAACGAAGGGCCCAGCATAATCAATATGGACTCTTTGCCATGGACGTTCGGGTGTTGGCCAGGAGCTGTATTCTTTCGGAGGGTCTGCTGCAGATGATTGACACACTTTACAGTTGGAAGCTCGTTCCTCTATAGCCTGGTCCACTTTTGGCCACCAGCAGTATCTTCTAGCTAATTGTTTCATTCGGACAATGCCCCAGTGTCCTTCGTGTAGCATCTCCGTTACCCTTCGCTGAAAAGCTTTTGGAATCACGAGTCGAAGATGTTCGGTTTGGAGCAAGATTAACCCTTGATACTCTCAAAGTGACATTCTTCTATTGAAATATGGTTTGACATCCTGATCTTCCTCTGATAATTTTTCTGGCCAACCTGAAAGTATAAAATTGCGAATTTTTTTAAGGGTAATATCTTTATAAGTAAGTATAGGCCATAAGAATAATTGCCCAACGTTGTAAGCAATTGGCAGTCATTATAGGCAATTTCTTTTCGGGGTTGAAGAGCGACACTAATGGCTTATGGTCTGTTATCAACGTAAATGTGCGTCCATATAAGTATTGATGAAATTTTTCTACTCCATATATGATAGAAAGTGCCTCTTTTTCAATTTGGCTATATTTTTGTTCATGTATGTCGAGCGTTTTTGAAGCGAAGGCAATTGGTGATTCATTTCCCATTTCATCTATGTGCGCTATCACTGCTCCTATTCCATAGGAAGATGCGTCAGTTGCTAGAACTATTGGCAACTCCGGTCGATAATGAACAAGACAAGTAGCATCAGCCAGTTGTTGTTTAAGATTTTCGTACGCCTTTACTTGTGACGAGCCCCATATAAAAGGTAAATTTTTCTTACGCAGACGGTTAAGTGGTGCTGCCACTTCGGAAAAGTTTCGAATAAACTTTCCATAATAGTTTACTTTACCTAGGAAAGTTTGTAATTCTTTCAAGTCTGTCGGATGGCGCATATTTTTAATTGCAAGAGCTCCGGATTGGGAGGCGGATTCCCTGTGCGTTGATTAAATGACCTAGGTACTCAACTTCAGATTGAAAAAATATGCACTTTTCTCGATTAATTCGCAATCCGTTTTCAAAAAGCCTCTTAAACACTGCCTTAAGATTAAGTAAGTGCTCTTTGTCATCTTTCCCAGATACTAATATGTCATCCAGATATATAGCACAATTCAACCCTGACAATACCTGTTCTAGCGTCTTTTAGTAAATAGCTGGAGCACTCGACACTTCAAAGGGAAGTCTCTGGTACATGTAGAGCCCAAGTGGAGTATTTACGACAGTCAGAGATTTTGAATCCTCATCTAGCTCTATTTGCAGATAAGCGTCTGCAAGATCTATTTTCGAAAATTGCTGTCCACCCGCAAGTTTATTAAAAAGATCCTCTGGTCTTGGAATTGGACACTGATCTACTTCTAAGTGAGGATTGATGATTGATTACGTTTAGAAACAACGACAATAGGCGCAGCCCATTCAGTAAATCTGACCGGTTTCCAAACTCCAGCTTCTTCTAAACGCTAAGCTTCTCCCTTGAATGCATCCATTAAAGCAAATGGAATAGGTCTCGCTTTGTGAAACTTGGGTTTAGTGTTAGGTTTTAGATACAAATGTGCTTTCATAGAATTACACAACCCTAAGGTCTTAGATGCTACCTCAACATGCTTTGAAAAAAGGTTTTGTATTTCGTGGTCCACGTCTGAGTTTAAATTCAAAACAATATTCTCACTTGGAGATTTTATCTCCAGACCAAATGCACTGAACCAATCGAATCCGAAAATATTGTGCCCGGATGGTACATCGGCAACTAATAAAGTTAATTGTTTATGGTGACCCCCAAATTCGACATTTACATGTAGTTCGCCTAAAACTGGAACGGTTGTATTACCATATGAGCGAAGTGAGCGACTGGTTTCGTTAAGCGGAGGTTTGTTTATCTCTTCATAGCCCGACAGACCAATCAGGGAACAACTTGCTCCCGTGTCGAGCAAAAACTTAACTTTGTGATTGTTCAAATTCACAAAAATTTCCCACTTTGAGCCTGCTTGACGTATTTCACCAACTGTAAGTACACTGTCTATTTCTTGAACATGCTCAGTATCCCCTTTTTTACCCTCCATCTTATTGACTTTACTACTGAAGCATACTGATGCGATATGCCCTATCCGCCCACACTTTCGACAATCTACTTTTGCATACCTACAGGACTCTCTTGAATGCCTAGTCCAACACCCTGGACATGATTTTGTTTTGTACTTACTACCACCTCGATATTGTTCCTTATCCTGCCACCTATTTCTGCTTCTACCTCTAGAACTCTTCCAACTCTCTGCCTTAACCTGGTTTACTTCCAACGGCTCAACACTATCAGACTTGATAACCTTAAGCGATTTCTGGGTCGCTTCATACGCTTCCGCAATGGAAAAAACTTCTGATAACGTAGTGTTATTTTTTTGGAGTGAAGCTGAACGAACTACGTCATGTGGAGTATGTAAGATGATCACATCTCTAATCATTTCATCGACAAATTCGTGGTTGCAATTGGTTTTTTGACAACTGAATCCACATGTTCGAGCTTACCCTCTTAACTGTGCAACCCACTCAGCATAAGTTTGGCCAGTACGCATTCGACACTTCCAAAACTCGTAACGAGCCATTGAAATGTGAATTTTTTCTTTAAAATGGTCTGAGAGCTTTGCTATCAGATCTGTATAGCATTTGTCAGTCACTTTTCCACCTCCCAATAGGTTTTGAAGTAAATTATATATATCTGGACCAAGCCATGATAAAAAAAGCTTTTTTTTCATCGTCACTCACCACCTTATATGCCAGGAAATGTTGTTCTAGCTGCTGCATATAAACGTCCCACGTGTTTTTCTCGGGAGAAAATTGCTGGAACTGCGGCACAGCTTCCTTGGTAGAACCACTTGTTGAGGAAACTCGTTGCAATACGTTAAGGTATTCCTTTTGTGATTTCAAAAACTCCTTAATAAGATCTCCTAGTTCTGCCATTTTGAAGATTCAATGGATATACATATATAGAAATTGATATGCTCAAGCACATGCTACTAAGCGATTAGGTTAAGTTTGGCAATTTTTTTTTGTTATTGCTTTTTTTTTCTCGTCGCCAAATGAAATGTCCGAGTTTAATTAAATGAAATTCAAAGTTAAATAATGATAATTCTTTTATAATTAAATGTAAAGAACTTTATAACAATTATTTGTATAAACTAATTATAATTTAATATAAGTTCTTTAATGCGCAGATGTTAACAAGTTGGCGGCTCAAGGAAGAAGAAAGTAAAAAGGAAAACTTTCAGCTGTCAAACTTGTAGGCTCGTACAGAGTTGTTCGATAAGCCGTGTTCAGATGTTAGTGGATTTGTGCTTTAGAGAATTGTTCATATCACTTACAATTTTGAATGACATAATTGCCACAAATGTCATAGTCAGCCATTAACAGAGGACATTTGAAAGTATCAGATGTGGATTTTTAAGATAGCCGAATAATTCTAAACCAATTGCTGAATATTTATTTGTTGTCAAATGGCACCAATCTTCTAAGGAGTGGATGCAAAATAAAATTTTACAAATAAATTGCTAGACAACATTTTCCTACTGTGTGAACAAATAACCTTTTGTAAGTATATTTAGGAAATTTGGAAATTTTCAGCTGATTGTATTGTCATGAAAATCATCTTTACTTGGACTAAGTCTTTTGCAGAAGGCCCTCATAAGCTATAATGACGTATAATATTAAGATTACAATCCGATTTCAAAAGAATGTTCAAGTAGTCAATAACACTTCACATGCTTAACTAGTGTCAAGTTCGACAAGCATTATTTATAAAAAAAAAGGTGTTGGATAATTATGTACCCTTAAAAATTCCAATTTTCTAATAAATATTTGATACGTTTTGTTGAATTGTTTTATTAATTATCGAAATAATAGAAAATTTTCTTCAAATTTAAAAATCAGTTTAATAGCTGATAAGGAATTGGTTAACATTTTTCCCGCTAATTTTACTCGCGTGATGTTCCGTTGTTAAACTAATTCTTTAAGCAACATTAAAAAAAAATTAAGAACAATCGGAAAACCTGCAGTGTATTTGGCTATTAACATAATGATTTTCAAAAATGTTGTCACTGACTGCCGAAAAATCCCCTCAATCCATTTACATTTGACAACTTCTTAATGTCTCAAACGTTTGTATCAACAATAATACACCGCAGAAGCAGCAGCAGCATGACTCTCACTCTATATGGGTGGCTTTTTTGGGCAGCTCCGGTCATCGAATTGTTATTGTAAATATCTTAAAATTTTGTTGTTTTATTTATTTCCACACCTAAAAAAAAGAGGTAGCTAAAGTATGTTTATGGCTACTGAACCAATTGAAAACATTTCAAGCCCGGTGGCCGAAGTTTGTGGACACAATTATTGACTGTGTAAATACGGCGACACCTGTTTACACTCTTATAAGATTCGTCACAAAATCACATATTCAAGGATAAGTTCGACGCTTTCAAAAAGAAAAAAGATTCAATTTAAGTTTCGTAAACGGTTATTGTTAAAAGAGAGATTAAAGGTTAATTTTTAAATTGTGGTTATCTAAGTTTTTGTTTTTGATGCGCGGACCGTTTTCTATTTGAACTTTTATTTGAAAGGTTACCTAATCGTCACACCTGACGAAAACTCCTCAACAAATCAGCCATTAACCTCATTATTTGCACGGTGCGATGATAGAAATGAAACCTTACAAAAATCAATCAAGTCTTATTTTTGGGTTTTGTTTAGTTAAGATTTTGTTTCGATGAGGATACACTTTTGAGATGGACCCATATCTTGTATCGCATCACTCTCCAGAATGATGTGATCTATTAAAAGTATAGTTTCACCTGCTATAAACTATCATCTATCGAATCTCCGCTTGCAGGAGATTCCCACGCTTTATGTTATATTCAGAGAGACAATCAAAACAAACAAAACCATGACCAGGTAATGTGCATTCGATATTTATCTAACCTAACCACACTCA
This sequence comes from Eupeodes corollae, assembly GCF_945859685.1. Classification (NCBI taxonomy): domain Eukaryota; kingdom Metazoa; phylum Arthropoda; class Insecta; order Diptera; family Syrphidae; genus Eupeodes; species Eupeodes corollae. The sequence continues at coordinate 18,055,905 of NC_079147.1, read as the reverse complement.
TCTCATATTCCACCTAGAATCAAGTCCTTGATGAAGATATGAGAAAAGAGTGGGTTATCGATGATGCGGTGATCCTGGGAGTATCTGATACAGATACTTACTGTATATGGTATATGCGGCGATACAGATACTTACTGTATATGGTATATGCGGCAATCAATTGTTGCAACATCTCAATCTGTGATTAATTTCATTTAATGAGCAATAGAAACCATCATCGTGATGATGTAATCTTGTTTAATATAAAAATATCAAATGTACCCCCTGGCGAAAAATGTCTGTACCCATGGGTTTTTCATTTTTATATTTTACCTATTTGTTAACATAGAAATGAAACAACATTAAGGCATGTTAGGGATTCATAGAAAGATCGAACGAATATTACACTGTTGTTAATATGATTTAGGTAAAAAAGTCGTACCTAAAAGTGATTCGAGAACCGATATATTTGGAAGGGGGAAAATTTAATCATTGGATGCTATAATGCAAAAATTTTACCTATCAATGAAAGTAAGACGATTTATGCGTCCCCAAATCTTTCTTCCCGCTGATGAACATAACTTGCCTAGTTCCTCAACTGGAGATTGGGCTCCAACCCTATGGGAAAGCTGTTAAGACACCTCTATATTTTTCTAGATAGCAGTGAAGATTTTCCCGAAATGGCGTTCACAGATCCAGTTAGGTGGAGCTACAAGTGACGACTTCTACGATGTTGTCGGAGCCAAGGGCTGCAAGAAGCAGTTTATTTGGCTTCGGCCTTCGAGTTATATGGAAGACATGTTCCCCAACTGCAGTGTCACGCAACCATGAAAACCAAAAAACAGGTACGTCAATCGTAATTTCCAATCATGGATTGAAAGGTCAGTACAGAGAATAAAATTTGAGTAGTTCGCTGTCGAACACCTGTGACGTTTTTTTCAACAACAAAACCTAATAAAGTCAATGTGCCCCTTAATGGGTGTCTTAAGAACTTTTTTGACTACGACGACGGGATGTAGGAGCTTGGGAGAGAGTGATATGGAGCTGTGGAGATGCGTATCAGTCCTTCTCAAGCTACGCCAGCTCCAACACCGAAGACCCTTCTACAAGGCAATTAAAAAGAGTCACTAGCAAATCTGCGGCCAAAGCCTCAATAATGTCAGGTGCAAAGGACAAAATGGTTCATCTAATAAAAAAAGAATATAGAAGGTAATCAGTTTCTAGACTTTAAACGGATTGATAATGCTAGAAGGGCGGCTGTGCCATCCCTGAGGCCAGCAAAGGCTGACTGCGGCCTAAAACCTGTTTAGCAGCATTAAGGCATCAAACTAGCCCAAATCTAAACCTGAGGGCTGGAACAAGAAAAACTCATCATTCCAAACCCCAAATACAATTAACAAATAGGTGCTGCAGGCCAATGACAAAATTCAACGATTGATAACTCTTGTTCGAGCGGTAGTGGGATAACCCTTAGACAATTCGGGCACGTTAGCTGAGTTGATAAAAGAGCCATTAAAGGTGAACGTTATCAACGAAATCCTGATAAAAAGCTGAGTGAATAGCAGTGGTCCAAAGTACAGAAGAATCTACTCGACCGTGTCGGCGATGAGGAACTGCGAGGATTCAGGCCGCGCTCTACATTAAGAGGGTTCAAAATTCTCACCTGTCATGATGAAACTGGTTGAAGGGGCAACTCTTAAAGTTGCTTTTAAAAATGACCTCCCCAATAGACACAGAATTAAAATCAACACTAAGGGTCCCCCGCATGACGAATGAATGGTCGGAATACTTTTTTAAAAGACTTAACCCTGACTTACCGAATGTAGACTGAAAAGTCAGGGAGATGGAAGAGCAAGAGGGCAGGAGACCCTTGTAACATTGAATTACGAGACTATGGCCGTGCTTCTATTTAGAGAGTAAGAATTAGACATTAGTATTAATGAGGTAAAGGCGATGCCCTTAACGGCCGAACAATTAGCGGAAGTACTAACCTGTTGCAAGGCAGATATTACCGACGTTCAAGGAATGCGATGAAATGGACCGCGTAAGAGCAAATTCAAAGACTACGATGTATGCTGCGGAGGCCGGCGACTGTCACAGGGAACATACGAAGAAACCATTTGGGAGTGGTTTTGTGGTTATAACTTAACTGGATTAGACATAGGTATATTTTCGACCAAAACGATATCGGCCAAAATAAAAAATGTCATAGCGCCCAAAACTATAATACCATTTTGAAGTTCTACGATTTTGACAGTATTACCGAACCTTTGGGTGCTCAAATTTCTTGGGTTTTATGAAATTCCAAATAAGCATCCGCTGTTACTGCCTAAAGAAATAACGCTAAGGTATTAAAAATGTCATATCGCCTAAAAATGTTGTTTAGAAGAAAATGGCGCAAGGCCAAAATCAATGTCATATTGCCCAAATTAAGTTTATGGCATCATAACGCCCAAATTACTAATTGATATATCACCGAGAGATGTCGTGAGTTTCAACATTTGGCCCTTCTGACAAAAAATTGTATTTTGTTGGGAACAACGAATTGTATTACCCAAACGCAAACAGAAAACAAAACAAATGTCAAATCACCGACAAATTCGAAACGTCTTATTTACTTTTAGAAAGCGGTAAGAGTCCAATTTTCAAAGTGAATCAAAACAAAACGGTTTGCCTCCTGACATCCTAGAAATATGAATTAGGGGGGAGGGACTTACTGCCCTCTGCAGCCCCTTGTTTGTGCTTACTATGTGATCTGGGGTAAGTTCGAGTTCTTGTGTATGGAAAGTTTCTTACAATCTAGATTTCTCAAATGCAAAGAAACTTTTCGTACTTACCCCAAATTCTATAGCACGCTCAAGCAGGGTTATTTCAGAGAGCAGATTACACCCCTTACATATTTCACGTTTATGCGTTATAATTCTTGGTCATAACACAATTTCAAAATTAAAACAATTTTGGCCAAAATCACAACTAACAATTTGGAAGTTCTTTTATTCAAAATGTATTCAGGCGTTACGACATTCGATCTGGGTTTTTTGGAGATTTTTTCTTTTAATTTTTTTGGATTTTTGACCAATTTTGAGTATTATGACGTATTAGGATTTGGACATTATGGTTTTAGGTGAAAAAACCTAATGCGGACACAGTGTATAATGCAGATCAACCGACACTTTTGATAAATAAATGATACTTCCACAAATATTTCGTCGGTGATTACGTTCATTGCTAAACTTACTTTTTTCATACTTCTATTTTTTTTAACTTCAAATAGGAAGGTATTGTAATGGGTCCAATTTGTCAAATTGAAAATTTTGACATTTATCGACGTTTCAAGATTTTTAGAAAGATGTCTGTGCGTTCCTGACGTTTTCACATAGCTCAAGAACCAGTAGAGATATCGACTTCAAAAACATTTTGTATAAGGCAGAAAGATGCAGAAAGGACTCTCAAGAAAATTACGTTGGTGGTTTTTTTACCATAGCAGTTTAAAAAAAGGTGAACATTTTTCTTAAGCCTAATTATCTCATTAACCAAAAACGCTGGAGACTTGAATAACATTTAATATATAAGTAAGATTTTGAGAAAAATCGAACTGACACTTATTTTTTAATGAAAATAAAAACATAAAAAAACATTACTCAAAGTTGGTAAGAATTGAATTTCGACTAAAATATCTTTTCAAAAACTTGGGATTATTACTTCAAACTTATTTTATCTTATAAGAAATATTGTTTTCAACTTTCGGTAAAATTTTGAGAAAAATCGTATCGACAGTTTTTCTACAAAAATTAAAAACTTTCAAAAAGACAATGCTTGGTAACAATTTACTTTCGGCTCAAATACTTTTCAAAAATTAAAAATATTGTCTTCAAACTTTTTTTATTTCACAGAAAATATTGTTTTTGATATTCAGTAGTTGTTTTTTGTAGGCAAATTTGATATAAATTGATGTGCAGTTTTTGACACCTCTCAAATTGATTTCATTCATCCAATTCGTAAAAGTTTAGAAAAGCTAATAACTAGATTTTTCAACTAAACTATTATTTTAACCCAACACCAAAGCCTTAACATTTTTAAGCCAGACAAATCGACAGACGGGATGGGAAGTTATCAGTGTTGGTCGCACCTCAGTCTCTTTTTAATATTAATTTTGCAATAACATTTTCAATTTGTAATTTTGTAGTCCTTATACAAAAGTAAGTTCACGCAACCCTGTTAGAGCCTTAATTTTTTCCGGTGCGCACTTGTTGGTTTATTTGGATATTGGGGGATGTTATTGAACGAAACATCCTCCTTTCGAGTGTTTTTGAATGACGGGAATCGGAGATGATGATGAGGATGATGTCGATGTGGATGTTGCTGATGATGAGATAGAAAAACAAAAGCCAGACAATGGAATGTATCTACTTTTTTATTTTCTGTTTTTGTTTATTTTTTTTTCGTATTTTGTTTGGTTTCAATTGATTAAATTTTTTGTAAAATATTTTTATGCGATGAAAGTTTTTTTTTTGTTAATGTTGTTTCTATAGGAGAATGATTTTTTCTGAGTGTATTTAATTTCGTGTGGAAATTGACATAAAACAGAGTTTTATTATTTTTTTTACCATTGAAATGAAACCTTTATTAATGGACTCAACTTTCTTTTTTTAACTGGCTTATCTGTTTTTTCGTAATATTTATATTTTTATAGGATTTCCAGTTTTGTTTTTGTTTGTGTAGCTATTGGTAATAAAAATACATTCTTTCAAGCTACTTTATTCGTTTTTGGCAGTGATAAATGTATTTACATTTGAAACTTTAGTGAAAGGAAAAAAATGATTTTGTACATATTTTATATACTTTTAGACTTCAAAGAAAAATTGACAGAAGGTGACCAATTGAAAAATCATTGAACACAAATCAATAGAAAGGACCAATGCAAGCAATTTTGCCTAACAAACATTTCCGACATAGACATTTTAGTCAGCATATTTTGTTTCTACGGTGAAAAAATATATTACACTTTCACAAATATTGTTTTATTCAATTGGCTATTCTATATACTTACTCACAGTCCAAAAAGTCTCCGTACATTTGCTTTTTGTTGATTTTGAAATAAAATATTTATTATACAATTATTATAACAATATATTAAAAATAGGTTTTTGAAAAACACAATCATTATTTTTTAAACTTGATAAAAAGGTGAAGGTTTTAACATTATTAAAAGTACTTTTTTTCAAAAAAAAAAAGAATTAGAAGACTTTTTGGACTAAGTGTATGTATCTTCGTATGGACACCTAACCTGAGTCGTAAAATATATTAAAATTTAGCTCGGACAAAAGCTATGCAAAGCAATTTGGTCACTTAAGTGTTAGAAAATTCCTTGGACCATCTTTTAACAAAACGTTATGCGAAAGGCCAAGGTCCCATATGTTTTCTACGGGAAAGGGCTGAGCTCTAACGCTCTAAGCAAATTTTTGGCTGCGGGTTCTGTTTAGAAGAAAGATTATGTCTTCATGAGCTGCAATGATTTTGAAATACGTCATATCATCAGCGTAAAGGGTAGGAAAAAAAAAAGGCATGAGAAGCGTGCGGTCAAAGACGTTGAGAGGCTTAAAAACAGGAATAAAGTTCGAAAGTTTTATGAACAGGTAAATCGAAATTCACAGGTACATTATCCTAGATCTGAAGTCTTGAAAGACGAAAGTAGAAACATCATAGTGGAACCGCAGTCAATGCTGAGGATATGGAAGGACCAGTTCTGCAGACTGTATAACGGCGACGAACCAAATTGCGCTGTCAGGCAGGATGATGATCCATTCAACATAGATGACGAAAGCCAACAATCCCGTCCTCCCGACTAATTCGAAGTAAAGATTGCCATATTTAAGCTGAAGTCTAATACAGCCGCTGGAGCGGATGGCTTGAATGCCGAGCTCTTTAAGGCAGTTGGAAATAAGTTGGTTAGGAGCATGAACAACTTATCTCTAAGATATGGTCGGAAGAAAGCATGCCCGATGAATGGGACCTTACCATTGTTTGCCCGATCCTGAAAAAAGGAGACCCTCTTAACTCCACCAACTATAGAGTAATCAGTCTACTTAACATCGCCTATAAAATCTTCTCTGCCGTAATATGTGAACGTCTACAGCCTATCGTCAACAACCTGATAGGTCCTTATCAGTGTGGTTGTAGACCAGGAAAGTCCACAGTTGATCAAATATTCACATTGCGGCAGATCCTGGAAAAAACCCAAGAACACCAAATCGACACTCACCACATTTTTATCAATTTCAAGGCCTTATCTACAGGACGCGCTGTATATAGCCATGTCTAGTTTTGGCAACTCTGCCAAACTCGGCCGTTTGACCATGGAGAATTCACGCTGCTCCATAAAGGTTGGAAACAACTAATAAGAATCTTTCGATGTCAAAAAAGATTTAACAGAAGATGATGTATTGTCAGCGATTTTTTAACGTCGTACTTGAAATAATAGTGCAGAGCTCACACGTCAACACTAGAAGCACTATCTCTCAAAAATCTGTCCAATTACTAGCAAATGCTGATGACATCGACATAATCGGGAGAACTTAGCGTGATGTCAATGGAGCTTTGTGAGTATTGAGGCTGAGGCGGCAAAAATGGGTTTAACGGTTAATACGGGCAAAACAAAGTACATGTCGTCAAGAAAGGACATACAACACCGACGACGTCTTGGTCAAAACTACACCATCGACAGACGTAACTTTGAGGTAGTCAAGGACTTCGTCTACCTAGGCTCCACTGTAAACGCAGAAAACAACACCAGCGCTGAGATCAAACGCAGAATAATTCTTGCTAACCGCTGTTTCCTTGGGCTGAGAAAAAATTGAGTGATAAAGTCCTCTCTCGAAAGACCAAAGTGTTGCTATATAAGACCCTTATCTTCCCCGTCCAGCTATAAGGTGCAGAAGCATGGCCCATGACAAAAGCGGATGAAAGCACCTTGGATCAACGGTCCCGTATGCATCGAAGGGGAATGGAGGAGAAGATGGAACGACTAGCTGTACGGGCTGTACAGCAATGTAGACTTAGCCAGAAGGGTAAAAGTCCAACGACTAAGATGGCTGGGTCAAGTAGAGCGCATGGAAACCAATGCTTCGGCCCGGAAAGTCTTCGAATCTACACCCACAAGATAGCACAGTAGAGGAAGACCGCGAGTGGAAAGTGACCTCACCCAACTTAGGGCGCGAAACTAGAGACATCTAGCTAGGGACCGAGCTGAGTGGAGAAGTTTGTTGGGTGAGGCCCTAGTTCACATAGGACTGCAGCGCCACCTTAAGTAAGGAAGTAAGTAAAGTTGTATTTGACTTCGTGACCATGTAAAAGTAATTAATTGTATGGATAAAAGGATAAACAGAAGAAGGTTTAAATGATTTCCTTTGGGGAACTACAGAAGTGACTAAAATAGGATAAGAATGGTTAGATCTAAGTCGTGCATAATATTTTAAGGAAAGAGGTTCAAATCCTAAGTAGAAGATTTTGAAGGCCTGTCGGTTAGAGTTATAAAAGACTTTTTCCATATTTCACGAAATATTCCTTGAGATAAGGATGAATTAAAAATGTTAGGTAGAGGAGTTGAAAGAAAATAAGAACATTTTTTAGGAAAATGGCATCACCGTCCGGAGAGAACTCTTAATTGAGTGGAGAAATTTTGTTTTCAACGGCTGATGAAGAAATAAAATTGGGTAAGAATGGACCCATACAATTGAAAAACAAACTTGTCGCACTTAAGGATCTGACAACCTGTACGTTATAATGTGAAAAAGTCAATACATACATAAAGACTTTTGATTTTTTGGCAGATTGTGGAGTTGTGGTGTAAGCAAGAAGGTAGATATGGCAGTCACAAGCAGCTTTTGCTACGCCATTAGGGCTTGGAAAGCTCCGTTTTGATACTATAAAGTTGTTAGATCTGGATTTATACAATGACATTTTAGCGACCCACCCTAGAGCTTTTTCTTCTCAGGTCTTTGATTTTCATTCGAAAAGTTCATCAAGACCTATAAGGAATGCCCTTCGAAGGTTGACAGTTTAGAACTGCCCAGGGTAGAACATTTACAGGGTAAGTGAATCGTAGTTTCCCTTTCATAATGGTCACTGAAACTAAGGCAATGATTATTCTTAGCGATACTCAATTTTGTTGCTTGCTCTCCTGCCAGTTACCATAGTGCAGTGATCCTGTTTAGTCCGTTAGACTGTTCTATCAGCAGATTGGTTCTGTCAGAAAAATGATAAGATTTTGCCTTTCAAAGCGCCAAGGGGTATATTTACCTCTTTCGCAAGTGAGTTATCAATGCAGTTTAGTGTTTCTAGTTTTGAATTCAGCCATAGACTGACTTTATTTAATTCAATCACTTAATACTACACCCAATCACATCGTGGGTGGTCAATTATAAAATAAAGATAAGAAGAACGAAATGAGATTATATTTCTGCAATTTTGCAGAAGGCAACATTAACAAAGAGTTAATGTGCAAAGGCGTTTTGTGCAATGTTGCAGAAGGCAACATTGCCTTCAACTTTGTTTATATCCGATGATAATGGAATGTCATCAGATATGACTCTCTCCCCCTTAGGAATCGAGCCTCTTCGATTTTTAATAAATAATCGCATTTCGTTAATAAATATGTATATAATAAACATAGTAATAATAAATATAAAAATTATAAATTTTAAATTTGAATTTTAATTTTCTTTAGTAATTTGTTCTTTTATTTCTTCAAGGTTACTAAAATTATAAGTAGGCAAAGTTTCTGACAAATTATTTGACAGTATATTTAGATTAGGTATTATAATATTTGTTTCGCTACTAAAGCGTTTTATGTTATAATTGTCAATAACAATTTCACATTTCTCAAATCTTATTAAATAATTACCATTTAATGCGTATGTAAAGTTATTACATTTGTTAATTAAAGTTGTATTTACATTTAGTAACAACAAGTTTCCAATATCAATTTCTTGTATAAGTTTCTCTTTAAAACTTTTCTTTTTACAATATGTGTAATTGTTTTGTAAAATATTTGATAAGCATTTATTTGCTATTTTCATTTTCGACACATTATTTTCTTCTTGAACAATGTATGTTGTATCACTTATCTGTATTATTTTAGTTATTTCAATGTCAAGTTGCATATAGTTTTTATTTGGGGTTGGTATAATAATCAAAGTTTTAAATTCTTGTTTTACGAAATTTGGAATTAATATTACGAATAACATTATGTCATTTCTTTGTGAACCTAGGCTACATTTTATGTATTTTAATTTCGAACTATCGATATTATAAAAATCTATTTCTTCATTCGTAAGGAAAAATCTATTCATTATACCATGCTTAGACGTTATGATATTTTCTTGTATTTTCTCTATTTTATCTTTTACTTGATTAATTAACAACTGAAAATTGTTATACTTAGTTATTTTAAAATTTTGTTCTATAGTGTCTTTATAAGTTTTATTAAACCATTCCTGATGAGATTGAATGAATAATCTTATGTTCGTAAGATAGTCTTGTAAGTCGTTATTTATTTTTATTTGCTTGTTCATATTAGTTATTATAACATGTTGATTGTTATCTAAAGTTTTCAAGTGTTTTTCTATAAATTCTTTGTCTTCATCGTCCATGTTGCCAAATAACCAATTAATTACACGTCCTCCTACGTTAATTAATCCTCTCTTCTGTCTTGTATGAATTGTAATAGTTGATAATGCATGTTCTAGTTCATTTATCTTATAATTGAGATTTAAGATCAACCAACTATTTTTGTCTTCAAAACTATTAGAAATACTTATTTTAATTTTTTGTATTGTATCGCTGATTTCGCTTAGATTGATTATATGGATGATGATCTTAGAATAATTTTGTATTAAGTCAATTCGTTCAGTTTCCAAAACTATATATCCTGCTTCAGTTTCCAGTTTGTTTATCTCTTATGAACCTTCAGTCATTGGAATTGAGATTCCGATCATTAATATTATTATCATTGAGATCTGCAAAAGGTTTTAATGGTCTTTTAATTTGTATAATATCAATCTTATTTGTATTATTTGGGTTATATTTTAAATATCGCTTAGCTGTTTTCTGCCTAACTGCTTTTGGATTTTTTATATATAATCTCTCTTGATTACTATAGTCTGGTATAGCCTCACGTTTTGAGTTAATTCTATTAATGGTTTTGATTTTGATGTCTTGCATACAATTTTGTATCTTTTTGAGATCTAAGTCGAGTCGATTGATAAAATCAATTGGTTTAGTTTTAATCGTTTAATGAATCGTATTATTATAAAAACCTACAGCTCTAATTACTAATTCTTCTATATCCATGTCTTTGTCCTGATTTTTAAGAATCCTTATATGCTCTAAAAGTGAAAGGTGAAATCTTTCAATATCTGAATTCCCAGTGTGAGAATTTGGTGTTGTGAAATGAACTTTAATGTTTCTTTCGCGGCAAAATAACTTTATCAAATGGTTATTAAATTCATTATCCATTACAATCATATCTGGTTTACCTAGCAATGAAATTCTTTCTTCTAATTTAACTTTTACCGTACACATATTTTTTATCATCTATCTTGTGTACACTTCCTAGTTTAGTAAATTTATCAATAGTGGTTAGAAAATATGTTTTATGTACTTGAAAAATGTCTAAATGAACTATCATATTGGGTCTGTCTGGTGTTTGAGTATGATTGAAGTATTTTTTAAATGGTTTCCTGTCATATTTGTTCTCATTACAGATTTGACAGCAATTAATATATTTATTAACGTATTTTATAAGATTGGGGTAAAAATATTTGTTCCTTATTTCCTCAAAATTTTCTAAAACTCCTCGATGATTAGTTTCTTTATGTATCCCTTCGATTATTTCATATATCTCTTCTTCATTTTTTAAATACTCTGCTAGTTTGGAACATTTAACGAATTTTAAATTATTATTATTACTAAATAACTGAATAAGTTTCTGTTGCAATATATTATATCTATTATCATCCAATTCAGAGTAAATTCCAACAGTTCCTTTATTTAAGGATCTTCTAAATAAATCATTTAGATTACTATTATCAGTTAAATCTGTTTCTGCAATATAAATTATTTTATATTTTCTGAATAGGATTTCTTGTTCTTTAGTTTTATTGGAGACTAATCTTATTTGGTTCCTATATTTATTGACAATTCCATCACTGATATAAAAGTGATCATTTAATTGTTCTTGTTCACTATGAATAGTTTCAATGTCATCATCTCCTATTTCAAATAAACTTTTTAAATCTAAATTTTCTTCGGTATTTTTTATTCGGCTCAAAAAATCTGCTATTTTATTATATTTCCCTTTAAGGTATTCTACATCAAATTCAAATTCTCCTAGCATTATTTTCCATCGAATTATTCTTGTATTTGGTTCCTTAAGTGAGTAAAGCCATTTAAGAGGCTGGTGGTCGGTTTGTACTAAAAATTTTCTGCCATATAAATATGGTCTAAAATATTTAATGGCCCATACAATGGCCAATAACTCTTTTTCTAATGTATGGTAATTTTGTTCATGATTATTTAATGTACGACTGGCATAACAAACAGGTTTTCCATCTTGACTCAAAACCGCTCCTATTGCAACATTACTTGCATCAGAAGTAACCACAAATTTTCTTTGAAAATCGGGATATGCTAAAACCGGATAGGTTGTAATTAATTTTTTCAATTTATTAAATGAATTTATATAGTTTTCATCTTGAAGATTTATTTTACTACCTTTCTTTAAGTATTTTACCATTGGATTTGCAATAAAGGAGTAATTTTTTATAAATTTTCTATAGAATCCGGTAAGTCCGAGAAAGGACTTAATTCCCTTCACTGTTGTAGGCAACCTGACATTATTTATAGCGCAGATTTTTGTCGGATTTGGCTTAATGCCATCAACCGTAACAATATGCCCTAAAAATTCGGTTTCTTTAGCTAGGAATTTACATTTGTCCAATTGTATTTTTAAATTGTGTTCATTGAGTCTACGAAATATCTTTTGTAAACTTTTGAAATGTTCTTTTAAGGATGTCGAAAAGACTAAAACATCATCCATATATATAACGCAAATTTTATTGAAAAAATCACCTAAAACATGATTCATCATCCGCTGAAAAGTAGCGGGAGCATTTTTAAGCCCAAAGGGCATTCGAGTAAATTCGAAATGGCCCATTGGAGTTGAAAAAGCTGTCTTATGTATATCATTTTCGTTCATCCTTATTTGGTGGAATCCCTTGGCTAGATCCAAGGTAGAAAAATATTGGGAACGACCCAATTTGTCAAACAATGATTCCATATTTGGAATCGGGAACTTGTCTTCTATTGTGATTTCGTTAAGCTTTCGAAAGTCAATAACGACTCTCCATTTTTTTTCTTTTGAATTGTCAATTTTCTTAGGAACTATCCACAGAGGTGAATTATAAGGCGATTTACTCGGTCTTATAATTCGTTGTGATAACATATCCTTAATTTGTCTTTCGATTTCACTTTCGTGAATTTGTGGGTAACGATACATTTTCGCATATATCGGTCTAGAAGAAGTGGTGATAATTTCATGTTTAACGCTATTAGTAGCTGTTAAGTTTTGACCTTCTTTATAAAAGATTTTTTTATTTCTTTCAAGGAAATTTTCAAGAATACGTGATTCTTCACTATTTAAATTGTTGGGTAATAATTTTTGAATACTTTTCTCAGTATTTTCTAAATAATGTACATCATCGTATTTGTAAGGAACATATCTTTCCTTATCCATAATTATTTGTGTTTCATTTATTTCAAGTATATTATTTAAGAAATCAATTTTGGCACCTAAAGGAATTAGAATATTGCTACCAATAATGCAATCAAAAGGTTTATTTTTAAAATCTGTCAATTTCACAGACATGGTTTTATCAGGGTACTTGAATTCTTTGGGTAGATTAACAACTACGTCTTCACTAATCATAGTTGAACCTGTTAAAGTTCTTAATATAAGAGGTTTATCTAAATTTTGTCGGCTCTTTAAACTTCCAAAAACTTTATAATCTCCTAAAGTGATCACGGCGCCCGTGTCAATTAAACATTTGATAGGAGTTTCATTTACTGTTAATATTATTATGGGAAGTCGGCCGCCTGAGGCCGTTGTTGAAAATTTTCAACTTGTACTGTATCTACTTCCATTGGAATCGGATTTTGTTGATATCTATTAAAATTGTTATTTTGTCTGTTATGAACAAAATTACTATGGTTATTATTCCTATTAGAATTGTGGTTATGACTATTTTGAATATATCTACTCTGATTATTATTCCAGTTAACATTGTTATTTTGTCTGTTATGCAAATAGTTACCTCGATTATTTTTATTAAAATTGATATTTCGACTTTTATTGAAATATTTCTCCTGATTATTGTTTCTATAATTTTGTGAACTATGGTCATTATTGTTAGGATTATAAAAATTTCTTTTGTTTTTACTATCCACATTATTTTTCACATAAATATCTTTCATAAGATTGTTTTCTACATAATAATTTTTTGCACTAGATATACTTTCAATATTGTTTTGTAATAATAAAGTTTTAATATGTATCGGTAAATAATTTGTGTAAATATTAAAAATTAATTTAGAATTTTTCGTCGGTGAAAAATCTTCATCCTTAACTATTTCAATATTATATTTGCAATTCATAGCACTTAAAATTTTATCAAGTTTAAAATGAAGCTCTTCAATGTTACATACTTTAATATTCATTGCGTCCTCTCGTAAGTTGAAGAAAGATCTCTTGATGACAAATTCCTCACGGAGTTTTAAAAGTATATTCTCCCACGATGGGTCATCTAAACTTTCCACGGCTCTTAGGGCTTTTCCCTGAAGTTTGTTCGCTAATATTCTCTGGATTGATCCTCGGTTGTTTTCATCACATAACGATAACACAGATTCAACATCACGTAAATAGTTCGATAGTGAATATTTATTTTCACCGTCAAATACGGGCAAGCTTCGAGCTTCCCTTAAGATGTCCGAAAATGAAAGGGCCATTTTATTTACGAAAATAATTTGTTTAGAGTTATGTTTTTTTTTTTTTTTTTTTTTTTTTTTTTTTTCACTTCGTCTTTCTATATATTAAAAAACTCGTATATCGACCGACACTTCTTTAGTGGGGTATTTTAATTTTTTCGAGATATGTAGATAAATTTTAGTTCAATTAATTGGTTCTTTTCATACTATTTTTCACTTAGTATCCCATCCTCGTCGCCAGTTATGTATTTTCAATATAAGTTATGTATTTTCAATATATTTTCAATATTCAAAGACAGAAAGAGCAGTTTAGTGTTTCGAGTTTTGATTCCAGCCATAGACTGACTTTATTTAATTCAATCACTTTATACTACACCCAATCACATCGTGGGTGGTCAATTATAAAATAAAGATAAGAAGAACGAAATGAGATTATATTTCTGCAATTTTGCAGAAGGCAACATTAACAAAGAGTTAATGTGCAAAGGCGTTTTGTGCAATGTTGCAGAAGGCAACATTGCCTTCAACTTTGTTTATATCCGATGATAATGGAATGTCATCAGATATGACTGGTTAGTGTTTAGACTGAATAGTTCTGTGAAAATGAGGGTGCTTTTTTTAAATTAATATTTTGGATCTACCTCTGGTTTATTGTAGGAAGCCGAAAGCAACACAGTCTGTAGCACAATCGATTATTTCTGCACCAAATTATTAAATAATATCAACAAAGAGTTAAGGCATTCCATATTCTTGATGTGCGGCTTAAAAAAGAATCTCTTTACTTGACAGTACGTGCAAAATTACGGTCAAGGTTAAACAAATGAGCATTTCTGGAGACTCTGTAAATCACAGATACAGAAAAAGGTTTGATAAATCTTGTATCGTCAGAAAAATCCAAAGCACCTAGCAGCCTCTTTGGCAATGTAGAAAATCTGATGATTCCGTAAGAAGTGTTCGGTGATCCACAATCCGAGAAAGTCGATTAGTTTCCTCGAGGTAACTGCCACTCATGGATATCGTCATCGGTGGTACGTTATACACTTTCACCAATAATTTCCCATTGGACAATCCTGTCGAGATCGAATCTTAATGAGCTTATCATATGCTGCCGTTGAAGTTCCACATCAAATTACAAGGATATGAATCTAGGACCGAATATAAATAGGTGAGGTCACTGTCGTCTGTGAATCAATTGAATGCATTAAAATTAGCAGACAAGATATCGTTTATGAATATAAGCAAGAGAGTTGGAGAGAAAACGGAGCCCTGGGGTACACCAGCATTTATTTTATGAATTTAAGACTTGGAACTATCGAAAACATTTTTTATTGAACGGTTTGAAAAGTAGTCACTTATCGATCGAAGGAGAAATTCATCAAAACCAAAACACCCGTTTTCGATAAGAGGCCATTAACAACTTTTATTTTTTTAAGATGTTTCTTAAGCTGAAAATTTTTCAGCATTTCTATGTCAAATGCTGTTTTCCATTCACTCGGAAGGAGGCGTATAGGACAGTTTATGACAGATGCAAAAGCTTCACAGTGATTTTGACCGTGTTGAAGAACATTTCTTCGGAACAATTGCATACAATTGCATAGAAACATTTAATAATGATAATAATAATAATGTTTCAAAGCTGATGGTGAGCCATCATAAAACTTGAATTTCACTTATGAAATTATCGAAAAAAATATAGAATATTGAAATAAAAGGTACAGATACCAGAAAAATATCATAGGAACATTTATAATGGTCACTCAAAAATTTTATAACTTTTTCCCATCTCTTAATTATCCAATCCTTCCAATTGAACCTTACCCAAGCAAATCTTACGGAAAGAAATTAACGATTTTTTAAAAATTGTATCTATGTATCTTTGTCTATATGTTTTCTTTTCCCCTTGCTGTAATAAGAATTTCTTCTTTATCTTTTAAGAACTTAATCAAATTACACATCAGCTAATCTTGAAAATCCAATAACATGACACCTAAAACTCCTCTGTTTGGATATAACAAAGATTACAAAGTAAGAACTCCCGAATTGAAAAGACTTCGATTAAGATTGACAACAGTAAACATTCGTATCAATATTTTTTTAATCGAATTCGCAAGCTCCTGTTTCAAGGATCAGCAATAATCCAGTTCCAGTCTTCTATACATTTTAAGTCTAAAAGGAAAACGTACATGTACTTATGTACATTTTTATATGTTTCCGGTTTGAGGAATCTTTTCCTCCTCTTTTTAAACTTGACACCTCACTCTAAAAAAAATCACATTATTTTTTCGTCCTTTTTCGTGTACCTACTTCTATTTTTAATATCATCGCACCAAAGCAAACAAAAATATCCTTTTTTGAACTGAGCTGAGCAATATGACACAATTTACAATGTGAACAGTCTTAGACTACTTATTAGGTTGTATATAATTTTTCTATTATATTTCAATTGTAACAAGATGCCTTTTATGTGCCAGGACTCAGGAGCATTCAAATATATCATCTCAGAAATAACAGTGTAACCTTATGGCAGGACTTTTCACAAAGAAAAACGGGTGTCCAAATTATAGGTATAGTTGCGTATATTTCTATTACCTCTGAGAGGTAGAGGTATGAGGTTATGTGGAAGGAAGGACTAAAAGGACCAAGGAAGGATCTCACACGAGCACACTTTTGATGCTAATCGGGTGATTGTTTTGGGTAAATACAGTTTCCGATGTTTTCGTATAAAGCCTCTCCTTGATGGTTTCTCTTACTCTTCTAATCTTTCATAGGAATTAGGGGTTGATGACGAAAAGGACGATACTGTTATTAGTTTGCAATCAGATGACGATGAGAGCTGTGAATTTATAAATTAAAATACCTAAATGAATAATAATACGGCATGCGAATGTACATTTTATATACAATACTCGTAAACGAGGAGTTTAAAAAGGGATTGGTTTTCAGTGCGTATATTTATTTGACATGCTGGTTATTTAATTTGATAAAGTTCAAATAAAATGATGGGTTATTCATCTGAAGAGGGTTGGTATTTTTTGTATGGTATGAGGTTTTGATACTTTAATATGCCCTGAGGTTATCTATTTTTATATATACCTACTTGATTAGGCTCGGAATATATGTTAAGTATGTAGATGTTTAAGAAAAATCCAGCTGTGCGGATAATTTAATCAAAATCAAAACTATCATCGAGAGCAGAAATGAGATTTGGATAAATTTGAAAGGGGCAGAAGGAGCCTATGTAAAAATTAGAATCCATGCTTGAAAGATCCATCGTTAAAAATTACAGGTAAGTATCATTAAGTCTTACAATTTATGGATAGATTCTCCTTTGTTTTACAGTTTCGTGCTATTTTGTTAGAATTTCAAAACTAAGCTACATAAAAAACGCTTACAATTCTGTTTAAAGAAGAAAAAAAGCATTTTTCTTACAAAATTCCCGAACTTCTAGCATTTTTCTTTTTACAAAAACCGAAAAACGTCAGACACAAAAGTTTTGAAAACATCCAGAAACTGACTGAATTGTTAAGATTGTTCGATAGTTGGGAATGTTAAACTGATGTGCTGATATTGCTGTCCAGTAAGGTTTGACAATTCATCATAAATCGTTTTGCGTCCGAAAAACACAGGCAATGTGGAAATTTACTTTGAACACAATAAAACTGTTCGCGAAGTTAACAGAGTTCTTTGTTTTAAGATGTTTGTGCAAGGGCGGATACAGACATTTGAAAGACATTCAGTTGTTAAGCTACGTCTAAAAATGTTCTGCAAAGAAGAAGATACACAATGTGTATCTTATAGCCTTAAAATATATACTTACTTACTTAAGGCTACAGTTCTGTGTGAGAATCACCCAACAACCTTCTGAATCTAGCTCGGTCCCTATAGTTAGATGTCTCCAGTTTCACGCTCCAAGTTGGGTGAGGTCACTTTCCCATTGTGCGCGCCACCTGATCCGCGGTCTTCCTCTACTGCGCTGTCCTGTGGGTGTGATCCGAAGACATTCTTGGCTATGTCTACGTCGCTGTACAGACCCTACACCTTGTCCTTACATCTTCTCCTATACTCCCCTACTCTGCATACGGGACCGTAGATCACACGAAGAACTTTTCTCTCGAACCGACCCAACGTGGTTTCACCCGCTTTTGTCATAGCCCATGATTCTGCACCGTATAGCAGGACGTGGATGATAAGGGTCTTATATAGCGACACTTTGGTCCTTCCAGAGAGGGCTTTTCTACTCAATTGCTTTCTTGGCACAAGGAAACAGCGGTTAGTAAGAGTTATCCTGCGTTTGATCTCAGCGCTGGTGTTGTTTTCTACGTTAACAGCGGAGCCTAGGTATAAACAAAGTCCTTGACTACCTCAAATTTATGTCTGTCGATGGTGACGTTTTGACCAAGACTTCGGTGTTGTATGTCCTTTCTTGACGACAGCTATTACTTTGTTTTGCCCTCATTAACTGTCAAACCCATTATTGCCGCCTCTGTCTCAATACTCACAAAAGCCCTATTGACATCAAGCTGAGTTCTTCTTCCGATTATGTCAATGCCATCAGCATATCCTAGCAATTGGATAAACTTTTGAAAGATAGTGCCTCTAGTGTTGACGTGTGAGCTCTGTACTATTCTTTCAAGCACAATGTTAAAAAAATCGCATGACAGCGCATCACCTTGACTAAAACCTTTTTTGACATCGAAAGGTTTTGTTAAGTTGTTTTAAATGTCGACGATGGGCTTTAGACGTTCACATATAACGGCAGAGAAGATTTTGTAAGCGATGTTAAGTAGACTGATTGCTCTATAGTTGATGCAGCTTAGAGGATCTCCCTTTTTCACAATCGGGCGATCAATACTAACTTTCTATTTATCGGGCATGCTTTCTTCCGACCATATCTTATAGATCAGTTGGTGCATGCTACTAACCAACTTATCTCCAGCTGCTTTAAAGAGCTTTATTAGACTTCAGCTTAGATATGACAATCCTTACTTCCTCTAGGTCGGGAGGAGTTGATTGTTCGCTTTCGGCGTCTATGTTGAATGGATCATCCTGCCTAACAGTGAAATTCAGTTTATCGTCACGTTATACTTTTTTGCAGAAGTGGTCCTTCCATATCCTCAGCATTCACTTCCGTCTTTGTAGCCTTCGTTTCGAGGTTTATGAACTTGTGAATATCGTTTCACCTGCTCGAACATCAATCCTGCTTTTAAACCTCTCAACATCTTGGACCGCACGCTTCTCATGCTCTCTCTTTTTCCTTCTGAGAAGTTGGTTTTCCTCTCACTTCCTTTCAGCACCGCTTTGCGTGCCTGTTGTTTGGCTGCATTTGCCTGCCGACATCCCTCATCAAATCAGGGGTTTCTTGTTGGTATTTGCTTGCAAGCCAGCACGTCGGAGGCGGCTTCTCAAATTGCATCTTGACAATGTTGCCACTGGTTTTCGATACATTGTGTTGGCGGCAGAGAACTTCGAAAGAGGTTACTTGTAACTCGGGCGGAAAAGGATTTGGTGATCTCCTGTGATTGTAGCCGTTCGACGTTGTTCCTTCTTCCAGCATCTCCCTGTGTTGCCTTGGGTCTGGAAAACCCTCGGCTACAACGAGGTAGAAGTCCGATTCGATGTTAGCTCCTCGGAAAGTTCGAACATCTATGATGTTGGGAGCGTAGTTAGCGTCGATCGCAATATGGTCAATCTGGTTGACGGTAATTTGAGCTGGAGATCTCCAAGTTCCTTTGTGGATGTTGAGGTGTGGAAAACGCGTACTGGCTACCACGAATTTGCACCCCCAGCAAAATCTATGAGCCTGAATCCCTTATCGGAAGTGTTGTTGTGCAGTCTGTTTTTTCCAATAATTCCACAAAAGATGTCTTCCCTTCTTAGCTTGGCATTAAAATCACCTAGCACGGTGTTTATATCGTAGGTTAGGTAGGACACTGCTCATAAAATAAATAGCCTTAAAATATTCGATGTTTGAAATTCAACAACTGAAGTGACAACTTTTTTTACTAAAGGAGGTGGTTAACTAGGTACTCGCCCAACAAACTTCTCCATCTAGCTCGGTCCCTAGTGTGATAAAGTTAATTTTTGGTTGAATGGCTTGAATCCGTTAACGCATTATCCTGAATCGTCTTTGTTCCTTTCGAAATGAAGAACCATCTTTGTAGCAAGCGCTGTCAAGCGATGCTGACTGACTTTTAGTTTACAAAAATAAATCAGCTAGATATTGGGGATATGCAGTTCCAACATGACGGTGGCGGCCGGTGCAGAGTGTCGTACATCACGCTTAGCATTAAATTATTTGCACTATCGATTTAGCGCCACTTGTTCATGCGGTTTAACTTCTAATCAATACCTAGGTTACTTTCAGCATAACATTATACTCTGCTGGGTAATAGGACACCTGCGATGAACCTGGGAACGGAAGATCTTATTAGTTGGTGATAATAGGGACAACATTACACATCAACCCAGCACAGATCCCACTTCTTATGTCACTGCCCCGCAATTAGTCACACTAGAAACAAATTCTAAGGCAAACATTTCTTCAATTATCTTGTTGAACTCGAGATATGAGTCGCATTCATTTTAAAGAAAATTTAATACTTTAATTATTACAGTCGATCGCCAGCCTATCCACCTAACCTAACCTACATTAAGTCATTGGTTTATTTCGACAAATAAGCAACTCTTGAAGCTCTAATAATCAAGCACCCCGCACCCCCCCCCCAAAAAAAACAAACAAATAGGTATAGTAATACCACTACTTTTAAGGTCTTCTAAACCACTAAACTCGTGTGTTCCATCCATGCAATGCAAAACGATCTTAACTACTCCTATGAACCATTGTGTTCGGTTTTTGGTAATGTGTCCCTGCATTCCTTCCGAAATCTCGCTGATTTCTCACACAAATTTCTTCAAACTACAGACTCTTCTGTTGTCTTCAGTTAACTAATTCCATTGATTTTCTTTTTGATTTTCCTTCATTGATGAGCTTCACGATTTCTGCTTCTTCATCCATAATGTTATTCGACAGGTATCCATTATCATATAAACGATTAAACATGTATAGTCTGTTTAGCCTTGACGTTTCCGACTTGAATAAGGAACCTTACCTCGCACTGAAATCGTTGTTACGGGCGATTTCAATGTACACAATTCTTCATGGCTTCAACATTCGGGCCAGTCAACACCAGAAGGAGTGTGTGCTGAGATCTTCGCTGAGTTAAACCACCTAACTCAGCTGGTCAACGAGCCCACTCGAATATCGGACGTGGGTAGGTCGAGCAGAAAACACTCTTGACTTGTTTCTTACCTCTGACCCTGGTAAGTACACTATTAGTGTCCTATTTCCTCTAGGCACATCTGACCATTGTGTCATATCAGCAAATTTCTCATGTAAAAACTCTCCAGTTAAAGAAAGAGCTCCAAAGAGAACCGTTTGGCAATACGAGAAAGCCAACTGGGACGGTCTCAATAATTACTTCAGGATCTTTAACTGGTCACTATGCTTCCTCGATAGTGACGTTGACGCCAGCGCTGATATGATCACAAGTTTGATTCTCCTGGGAATGAGAACTTTTATCCGGAATAGGGTTAAAAGCATCAGATCTAAGGAAAACGCATGGTTCGATTCGAGCTGTAAAGAGGTTATTAGGGTCAAGAAGGTAAGTTTCCGTTGTTTTAAAGCCAATCCAACTGAGGAAAACCGGAATAAGTTCAAGAAAGCCAGGAAGGCCTGCAACGCACATATTCGACGGACCAAATTTTTACATGACCAAAAATTACGGCAAAAAATTCTGCAATGTCCCAAAGGCAGTAAAAATGTTTGGTCATTTGTAAAAAATATGAGGAATTCTTCCTCTTCCTCGGTTCCTACGCTCGTTGTGAATGACACTCCATTTGTCAGCTCTTTAGAGAAAGCAAATCTCTTTGCTAGGCAGTTCGCCGCCAATTCAACGCTGCCAGTGAGTGTTATGACTCCGCCTGTACTTGAGCGAGTTAATGATTCTATGGGGCAAATCTTTTTTCGCACTCGTACTGTAGCGAGAGTCTTAAAAGATCTTAACATACACAAATCTGCTGGTCCGGATGGTATCCCCGCTATTGTTCTGAAGAGGTGTTCTTCATCGCTGGCAAAACCACTGCGTAAGCTTTTTCATCTGTCCTACTCCTCAGGTCTCGTTCCGAGCGGATGGAAAACCGCATTTATCCAGCCTATTCCCAAAAAAGGCGAATCTTCCTCACCGTCTAATTATCGACCGATTGCACTTACGTCCCTTCTTTCCAAGGTCATGGAAACGCTGATTAATTATCAGCTCAAGAAATATCTTGAAGAACGGAAGCTTCTTAATGACCGACAGTATGGCTTTCGTAGCAATAGGTCCACTGGTGATCTCATGGTTCATCTCACCGAACAGTGGAACAAATCTTTACATAGTTTTGGAGAAAGTAAGATTATTGCACTTGATATTTCAAAAGCATTTGATAGGGTTTGGCATCAGGCTCTCTTATCGAAAATGCGTGCTTTCGGTTTGCATGAATGCCTCCTTCATTGGATTAGTAATTACCTTTCGAATCGTTCAATACAAGTTTTTTTGGATGGATTCAAGTCTGAAAACCACAAAATAAATGCTGGTGTGCCCCAGGGCTCTGTTCTATCTCCAACACTCTTTCTCATTTTTATTAATGATCTCCTGTCTGCAACATCTAATCCAATACATTGTTTCGCTGACGATAGTACTCTTAGCTTTTCATATTCGTTTTCAGATTCACACCCCTCTTCTTCGGATGTGGAACTGCAACGACAAAATATGATAAGCTCATTAAATTCCGACCTAAACGGCATTGTACAATGGGGAATAAGAAACCGCGTGGAATTTAATGCTTCGAAAACGCAATGCTGTCTTGTATCGTTTAAAGCGAAATATACCCCCCCTGCCATTATCCATAAATGGCACTTGCATCGAGGAAACTGAACATCTCGATATTCTTGGTATGTGTATCACCAACCACCTTTTGTGGAACGATCACATACGCGATGTCGCCAAAAATGCCGCAAGATGTTTGGGTTTTCTAAGGCGATGCAAGAAGTTTTTCTCCCCCTCTGATCTGGCTGTTATTTACAAGACTTATATACGTCCAAAGCTTGAGTATAACTTCCATATCTGGGCTGGTGCTCCTGCAACTTACTTAAGCCTCTTGGACAGTATTGAACGTAGAG